>NW_009195654.1:0-8696 GCF_000690835.1 Fulmarus glacialis | reverse complement strand
CCTGTGCTGGCTGGGCCTGATCCCCTGGTAACCATAGTAAAGACTGTTTAATCTTTTACCTTTCCCCAACAAAATTCAAAATAAATATTCTCCCTTTACCGTGCCTAACACTTCAGAAAAAAGATACAGATGTTTAGGAAGGTATGAAATAAGTTACTGTTTCTCTATTTTATTTGCCTACTAAACATTTTCAAGAGTCCTTTTCCTGTAGAGGTAATTAGAGATCAGTGTGGTTAAATTACCAACCTACTTTCAAGTCAACCCATTCCCAGATGCAAGGAAGTAACACTAGTGCACAACAACATATGACTATGATTTCCAAGGAGGAGGGAAAGGCAGATGAGAAGTAAGTGAATTCTTGATTTTCGGAGAATTTAGGAAACCTCAAGTCCATTTGCTCTGGATGACAAATTTAGTTAACACTGGGAGCTTTCAAAAGATGAGACACATTGAAAGAATAGATGGAATAAAATATTTGGTGTTGTGCAGCCTCAGTGCCACACTTGGTAAAGGGTAATACAAGACGTTTGGCCTCTGAAGTCAATAGACACTTGAATGAATGGCAAAAGGACTGGTGATATCTCTAGCATATGGCACTTTTCAGAAGTGTTAAGGAAGGCCTGATCTTGTAATTTAGTGGGCAGGAAAGCAGCTGAAGCTGAGTGGTCCTAAGGCTTTCAGCTCTCTGCCCACTTCCCATCTGTTTCAAAATCAGGACCCAGCAGAGAATACATTGCAGAATAATCACGTAACTGATCACACAAAATTACATGGTGCCTCCCCATTGAGCTGTATTCTAGTTTGGTTGCAAAACCTTTGGGAAAACATAGCAGATGCTGAACAGGTAACTGAAAGGGACAATGAAAAGAGCTGGCAAAGCTGTAGAAGCTGGAATATGATTGCTACTGACATTACAGCTGTACAACTTACTAAGCCAGGGGTAATCAGATCTCACGTTCCAGGCAGAAAGCTGAGTCCTGCATAACCTAAAGTGATGCTCAGTTCTCTTCAGCCTTAGTTAGTCATGCTTTGGCTAGGTAAACTTATCCAACTTCCTTTGAAGCATCATGTCCTGACAGCTGCTAGGAACAGGATATCTGACCTGATAGGTATAGCAAATCCTAAATTCCTGGAAAGGCCTCCTTTGAGCCTACTCTTTGGTATTTCCTTTCCTATGGAAATGGGCTGTACTGTCAGCCTCCTTGGAAACTGCAATTAATCCAGGGTGAGGAGCTCATTGCCGTAACAAAGATGCAGACAAAATTGTTTTTTCTTCTCAACACGTCTGCTACTCAAACATTCTGGTCAAGCCACACACAGTAGGTTCAGCTTTGAGCTTGAAGCCAGAAACTGCTCCAAGGCTGTGCTCTTGACTGTGATGCCCACTATAAAGTGCTGCACTAAATAAATATCTGACATGTATTGGGGACTTATTCACTGGAAGGATCCCAAAGTGTTTTGCATGCCATGTATAGGAATCACTTCATCTGCCACCAAAGTGTGGTTACATCTGAAGTGAAAGGGAGGGCAGAGAACAGAAACACTGCAGCAATGATGTGAAAAATAGATCAGCTAATTTTAAAGGCAGATGAATTGTCATCTCCTGAGCCTGAATCAGAGCCTTTGAATCCCACTTATTTAACAGATGTCACAAAAATCTTCAGTGATGCCCTGTTGTCAGGTTCTTGGCTCCCCATTACTGCTGAAACACAGTGGTCCTGCACAGCAGCTCTGATGTGCATTTGTCCTTTAATCATAATACCATTATTTCAAATATAATTGGGAACACCAGGAGGACTTGGTATGATGACACCAACTTCAAACACTGGAGATAAAGCAGCACAGAAGGAAAGACTGATAATAAATTACCTGACAACAGACATCCCTGTAGTTCTGGTGCTTCACAGTCACTAATGCATTCATCCTCACAGCAACCCTGTAAAGTAAAGGTAATCAGTTACACAGAGGAGAAACCAAAGGCTCAGGAAGACTCCATACCCAGCAGCTGTTCTTCAGATTAGACCACAGTGTCATAGTCTCATCAAAGCCTCTAGGCAGAGGCTGAGGATTGGCCCCTCTCCTTGGGGAGTAGACAAGTCCCACCAGGGTTTGGGGCCTCAATTACTCAGGCCTAAAGCACTCTCACGGTTATGGAATAGGACCGACAAGGTGCAGTTTGGTGGCTTCACTTCTGGCTGTTGCTGCAGGAATGAAGTGTGTTCTAGGACATCTTCCTAACTGCTGCTAGGCTGTACCCAATCTTTGAGTTCCTGTTTATCATCGACCATGGAGCTGGAGCTCTCCTTTGGCTCTTCCCTAATGCCACACACTCCATCTCACCCTGGGACACCTAACTCCTCCCTTCAGCTTAGCATAACAGCTCACATTGGGAATGAACCATCTCCAAAGCAGCAAGAACAATGCCAGTATTGGAGGAGGAAGCCAGGGGCTCACCAGAGCTTTACACCATTAATGGCTTCGAATTGCTGTCATTCATCTTCTACCTATAACCATGTTTCAAAGGGACCACACAGCTCAACTCTGGTCATCAGTTCTGGAGCTTTTCATGCTGAGGTTACAAGTTCACTGTCTTCCTCAGTTAAGACTGAAAGCCACCCTTTGGTGCTTTCACTGACTTAGGTCTGTTAGTTGCAGGACAGTTCTCTCTATCTGTTTCATCAGAAGAAGTTTTTTTTTTAATAGAACAGCATTGTTTGAGTGCAGCAAGAGTGGGGCTACTACCCAGGGGAAGACCAGGAGACAACACAAGGTGGGCAGTGACCTCACCAACCAGGCAGTCCTCCACCAGACACAGACAAGCAGAGCAGGACAGTGACAGCAACAGGTCCTCCCCAGCAAGCA
This sequence comes from Fulmarus glacialis, assembly GCF_000690835.1. Lineage (NCBI taxonomy): Eukaryota > Metazoa > Chordata > Aves > Procellariiformes > Procellariidae > Fulmarus > Fulmarus glacialis. The sequence goes on along the minus strand of NW_009195654.1, from coordinate 5,834 downwards.
TGGTAACAAGACAGGTCCAAGGTCGAGCTAGGAAATCCAAATACCACAGGCACAGCACTGCAAACAGGCAACCCAGCAGCAGCACAGCTCAAGCTGGGACACAAGGCCCAGCCTAAATGGGCAGAGGGTGTGGCAGGGGCTCCAGGTGAGGCCAGTCAGGGCCACTGAGGCCCATGGTGTTACCCTGGCGCAACCAGACCTATTAGCGTTCTCAGGGCCCTGGCAAGCATTTTGGTTGAATGCTTCCCAAAGAAATGTTTTTATAAAAAAATCTGAAAGCTTTTCACACAGATCAATTTTGGAATTGTAGCGTTGAAAAACATAAAGAAAATCTCTGCATGTGATAAAAATGCACTGTAATTTTTAAGGCTTTTACTTTCAACAGAATTCTGTGAGGGACAGAAAAATATAAAATATTCCTCCTTGTCTTTCCCAAGTAGATGGGAGTTGCACAAGTTTGCACAAAGCAAATCTAGCACTGTGTTGGATAGAAATGACCATGAAGAGAGCAAGATCTTTTTTTCCTATCTCCAGAAGACTAGATGTTAAGTCAGTGAACCTGTGAGAACAGGTTCTAAAACCCCCAGTCTTACCAGGAATGTAGGATTTGCCACACTGGATCAATTAATTGACTCCTCAAGTGAGAAGAGTATTTTTGCAAATACATGGTGCTGCAAAGGAGCTGAGAAAGCTTACTTGGACTTTCTCCTGTGAAGTGAACTTCAGAGGCAGACTGATACCTATTTCAGAACAGTATGAAAGAAATATATGGTGCTCCTAGCAATGAGATACCTCTTCTGTAGATAAAGCTAACAGTTATAAATGATGAATTTGCTTGCATTTAAAAAGAACAATGAAAGTGAAAATCTGTCTTTTCTCTGAAGGATACATTTAAATTCAACTGCTTCTGACTGAAGCAAATACATAGTTTAAATCTTCCTGGCTTGTCCATTCTGCTTTATTTAAAGCATTTCTGACTCTGTTTCCTAGCAAGCTACTCTAAGAATATAGGCAGTCCAGAGAAGTTACATGTAGTTGAATTTAGTGAAGATATGGGTGTTTACATGTCCTTCAATATTTGTAATTTTTTTTTCAAGACTCAGCTTTCCGGGTCATGTGAGCATGCGAAAAATCTCAACTTCCATTTCGAAAAAGGGAAAAAGCAAAAAGAATTAAGTTTGTAGCCCCTGTGGTTGCAGAGAAACATTTTGAAAATATGGATTGTAAATTCTCACAAGTCAGAGGACAAACAAAAAGAACCTTACGTTTATTATTTTAAAAATTTCATTATTTTTAAGCCAATCACATAATTTGGGGGTGGGTGGGTGTCTGCTCCATATTTGAATGCCTGGTTTGGAAATGCTGAACTTTATAGTATTATTATTTCCTACCTGTTTTATATTTATAGTATTGCGGCCTAAAATTCTAAGTTTCAGCAGAGTAGAATGCTTTCTTCTCCTGAAGCGATAAATCCCTGAAAATAATGGAAATACTGACAGAACTTTAACTATACTGTCTCAAATGAGACATTGTGATTTTTAGTTTCTAATTAAATGCATATTTCTTTCAAAATTGGCTCTTATATAACTGTAAATCATTTCGGTGGCAGCTCAGAGGGAAATAAGGGGAATGTTGATCTTGGCAAGCTTTATCTTGGCAAGAAAGAAAGAATTTTCATCGGAACTTAAACTTCTTAAAACCTCTTATCCAAACAATATATATACTGGGTAAGAGTTCTTTAAAAGGGGGAAAAAAAAAGCATCAGCCAGTTTAAGCTTGCAAACAAATTGACAGGTATTCTGCTGCCTCCCTGTGGAGACTGGGATGCCTTCATCTAGAATTTCTTTTGAAACCAGAATCAAGTGCAAGAGCATATTCAGTTCAAGTCAATTTGCAAGAGTATTTCTAATTACCTGTGTGGTTAATAAGTACAAACAATGCACTGGAGCAATACCGATGAATGCTGAAGGATGTCAAAGGTCACAGGTCAGCCCACAGGAAGAAATGCCATTAAGGTACACCCTGGTGCCGGTGGCTGCACGGTCCCCGAGCTCTGTATCTGTTGTTGGACTAGAGGCTAGAGCTGCACTTTGAGTGACCAAGGAACTGCTGTGGCATCCTGCTACACATTCCCACTACTCCTAAACTAAGCTTAAGAAGGAAAAAAGTTTTCTACTGGTTTAACCCCAAACCTGCTCTCTAGAGAGTTAGTGCAGGAAGGGAAGCTGGCAGCAGTGCTGAGTTAGATGGGCTCAAACTGCTATGAAACTTTGGCTCTCCCTCATCCCTGTGGGTCACAGCAATGTGTGTTTCTATTCTGTGCCACTCCTGAGGAAAAACTATGGAGACAAATAACTCTGACCCTTCATTGAAGGAGGAAGACAAGATTCATTTTACAGAAGACAGCAGCACAGCCAAGAGGTTCTAGAGAAGCCTTTGGCAGGGAGAGAAGTGTGGTGTTGCCCTGGAGTGACCAGGCGCAGAGCATCCACAGAAGGGCAAGATGGGGTACCAGCTGCACTTCTTGGCTAGCACTAGAGGACATATGAGCCACTGTTGACTCAGCAAGCACTGCCGGCCAGAATAAGGTCATGTCAGCAGGTCAGCCTTGCCATGCCTGCCCTTTTTTAGCACTGGAAGGACTGATCAGATCTTTGTTGTTCCTCGTCTCGTATTTCTACTTCCCGAATTTCTTCAGCAACTGGCACTCTCACTGCTGTGTGACCCAAAAGCAATGGAGCCTTCACTGGCATTTCTATTGGGGAAGAAAGAAGAGATGGTGATCGGATTCCACCTCATCTGAGCCACCTGAGTGAGCCAAACCATCCTCTGGAGATGCACTGCTCCTTACTTAAGAACTGAATTACCATCAGGGCGGATCTTCCTCTACTGATTATAGAGGAAGCTCAGGGGAGCTTCTTGATTTATGTGCCTGGAATTACAGGGGTTTAATAGCAACTGGATAAGCAAGGACCAGGAGGACAGCCTACCGACTCACTAAACATACCCAGGACAACATACCACTGACTACATTAGCTTCTCTGTGGCTCTTTCCCAGGAATCATGGTAAGGCGAGTCCACAGGAGTGCAGGTCCAATGGGGAGTTATGCCGTTTGTCCTCTGCAAAGTGGATAGTCTGCTGTCCAGACCCAGGCCAACACAGACTATGAGATCATTGCCTCACGCTCAGACTATGCCTCATTGCCTCTTCCAACAGATCTTGATGAAGCCACCAAAACTGCAGAAGGCCATAATGCATGTTCTGCCAACAATTAATGAAGTATCATTAAGAATAGGTATTCCCAGCAGTAATTTCCCATAGCAATTTTCTGTCACATCCTCCTCATATGGCTTTAAACATATGAGGGCATGCCTAGTCCATAGAGTAAAAATGCAGAGCAGGACATGACCCAGCTTGGAAACTGCTTAAGGAGGTATCAGAGCAATCCACCTGCAGAAGTAGCTTAATCTTCAAATATTCACAATCTGTTTTTTTATTAGCATTAAACGTTGCAGCAGGCTGAAAAATTGTCAACTCCTAAAAATATAAGATAGCCTTTTTGGCACAAAGAGCCTTAATCTGTACTTAACTCTTCTTTGTCATATCTCTGACCATGCTGATGTGCAAACATTAATTCCTGTTTTGCTCCTCCCTTTCTCTGATCTTTTTTTATTCCTGTGAAGGTATACATTCTCACAGGGAGCTACTTGTTCTGTCCAGGATGGCCACATGTCCAGGGCTGACCTGGACAGTCCTGGAACAGAGGCTTTACCTAGTGACCACAGCCCCGTTGAGTTCCTAATTACAGAAAGAGCAAGAAGGACATGGGATCTCACCTGATTTACACCCTACATGCTGATTATGTGAATTTACTCATCCAGACCAGATGTCAGTTGAGTAAGAGAGAGCAGCACCAGCAATGGCTCCATTTTCCACTTCACGTTAACTATGGAAGCCGGTTGGCAGGGTATTTTTTTTCCTGCCAAATTTCTCACAGGTTTTTTTGCTTCTGTTGAAACCCTGAAAGAAAATTTCAGTTTGCAGATTTTGACTAAAAAAGTGAAACAACTTCCACAAAACAGCAGACACTTCAGGGAAGGGGACAGTTATTTGAAAACCTAAGAAAAACACTACTATAATTCCTAGTACCACTTTTAAAAGCAAACACTTTTAATGTTATTTGCTATCTTACATCTGTCTTTCTCACAGGAAGAAATATTTTGGAAAAAAAAGAAATGGATTTTTGGAGGGGATTTATTCTAGTTCTGTGCTCTCTAAACCCCTTCTTCTCAAAGAAAAGGGCACAGAACTCAAAATAGAGTGTGTAGGAAGAAATGTTCTGTCACCATTTTTCTTCTTCCATGGAATAAAAAGGAAAACGTAACAAAAAGCTCCTCTTCTCACCCATTCTCCATCAAAAAAAATGTGGAACATAAGCCTTCTCTTACATTTCAAATAAAACAAGGAAGGCAAATCCCTTTTCCAAGGGCTAACATAAATTATGAAGAAAAATGGGGTTTGGAGCTTTCTGTTGTTTATGCACTTTTTCACCTGTGGATAAGGAAAAAGAATGGGAAAGTTTTAAAAAGCAGGAATTCTGCCCCCTTTGCCAAATAAAAGAATATGACTATTTTTAAGGAGTCAAATGTTTCTGTTTTTTTCAAAAGCCTCAAACACTTTCTCAAAAGCATGAAAAAAATCCATAAAATATTTACTTTTTAATGCATCACTTCTGAGTCTGCATTAGTGATTAATGAATGACCTAGAAGAAGATGCCATCTAATGGCTGATCTATAGATCAAGTGAGCAATCTATCTATGTTTTTATCTGTCTACGTACCTACTTATCACATATCTGAGTATTGCCTGGATACAGATGTTTCTTCAGCCTGTGGCTGTCAGATCAGACTCTGTGCTTAGCATTTTCACCCAAATAGTAAAAATAATAGGCATAAGGATTGAGAGCTTGGTAGAGTGGTAGAGATGAGCTACTACGACTGTGTGTGGTGTGGTCTTTAGCAGAAATACTTGTGTGCATGTTTAAGGCTTCCAGGACTGAGGATCTGACCAGTGCCGTCCTCCCCTCCACTCTCCTGAGTACGACATACAGTTACCTGAAGAGTGCAAACAGGCAGAGGATTCATGTATTTCCCTTCTTTGGAAGGAGGGCATTAAACTACAGGGCTTCTTTTCACAAGGCCCCATTACCACATAGGACAATTTGTTGGATCCCAGTTCTAACAGCTGAGCGCAGGGCCCATAGTTTAGGCAAACGACCAGCCACAAATTGATGGGAAACTAACTGAGGTAGGCAGTTTTTCCAGTTAGCGTGAAAGGAAAAGGAAGAAACATGTTTGGGCTGCAGCCTGTGCGTAGTACAGTTCATTTATCCCCTTTCCTGCCTCTTGGGAGGGGAAGAAAATGGCTCGGTTTCTTTCTTCACCTACATGTATGATCTACCTGAGGAACTTCTCGGCCCCACCAGATTTTGGCTAACCAGCGCTCAGGCAATCAGGTGCTTTGGAGCAGGTTACTGCGAGCAGAGGATGAGAACAACTGCCCCACGGAGAGTATTTCCAAGACAGCACCTCGCAGGGGACACTCACCCCGCGGTGGCTCAGCAACGCTCCTCCCTGCAGGGCTGCGACCTTCTCAAGCAAAGCCGGGAGGAGATTTACAGCAGAGCTGTGAGAAAGGCGGCAGCCGTGGCCACCTTGTGGGGACTGATGCTGGGGTCCGCGTGAACCCGAGAGTCACGGCCAGCCCACGGAGGGGAAAAGCAGGCGCTTTTCAGGAGCCCACGGGCCCTGAAACTAAAGAAAACATCAGGCTCT
>NW_009195653.1:0-5495 GCF_000690835.1 Fulmarus glacialis | reverse complement strand
TTAATGATTCTGTGATTCTATGATTCTCTCCCCCATTCCACCGGTGGGGAGTGACCGAGCAGCTGTGTGGGGCTTAGTTGCTGGCTGGGGTTAAACCACGATGACTATAAAGAGGTTCAGAGACACCTTATGGTCCCAAATGACAGGATGAAAAAATGGCAGAGGAAATTCAGTGTAGATAACCTAAGAGATGTGCATAAAAATAAACACTTCTAACTTTATATATAAAAAGGATGAGCTTTGAAACAACTATTTCCAAGCAACAAAATCTGGTGTTATACTAGATCGCTTTATGAAAAGTAAGATTTCCCAGTCGTTAGACGACCACTTCCCCAGAGAGGAATAAATTTATTTGTTATTATATGTAGTCTTAAGGACCACTTTGTAAAATAATGTTATAGGAGTATTACAATCATACTTTAATAGTTGTGTATTTAAATTGATATTGTGAGATAAAACTAATGCAAATTGTTTTATTGGATTATTTCCTGCACTTTATCAATTTCTTGACAGGTTGCTTACAGAAAAATCCTGAGGGTACCATAATTATGTTTCATAATACGGTAATTATATGTGCATAACTTTAAAAAGGAGAAATCTTTAGGGATATCTTCCTTTTATAGACTGTAGTATTATCACAATCATCTACAGTCATCTAGAAATTTAAATAATTAACTGTCTGAATTTGCTCCTGGTTTTAACTTTTTCCACTAACCATGTCACCATGATTTGTTAGTACATATTTTTATATCCACATATACAGAGCTTTCAGAGAAAACCTACCTACAAATGATTAATATTTTGGATTAAAATGACAGAATTAAAATCCACCTTTCCTTTTAAGTAATAACTCTTTTAAATAATAACTCTTTTAAATACCTTTTTTTTTTTTGGTATTAACTCAGGACAGCAGCAGGTACTAGATCAGTACAACCAAAATGAGTTTTGCTTTTCTGTAACTGCATTACAGGACTAGATGACGTCCTGAGCACCTGTCAGCCTGAATTACTCAATGGCTCTGAGATCATCACTTGAGAGTGAGCCTGTGGCTAACTATAACCATCAGACCCTTTCCTGCCCTGCCAGCATTCCCCTCAGTGGTTAAATGCACTTTTTGCAGGAGGAAAATGACGTGGCCAACATTTTTAATTTCCACCCTTCTTTGTGAGGAAATGAAGAGCCATGGTCTAATCCCAGCTTTATAACCAGAGTCTGAAATGGGTCTGAGTCTTATATCAGCCTAACTCCGTTTACTTTGGCTGCCTTTTACAGTGGCATGAGTGTGAAATGAATCATGCCCTGTATTTTTTATCACCATGCCTGCAGCCAAAGTCAAGTGATACAGATCAGCCAACACAAAGGGGGCCAGCATCTTAAAAAGCAAGCTGCTAAGTTACTTCCATACCCTGCTCCTAAGCTGGAAACTGAACATTTCAAGGCTGAGACGCATAAAACCAGGAATGGTGAGAATCATACGGGCTCTGGCAGAGATGAGGAGGATCCCTGAACAATGCATGTTGTCTGGTCTCTGTCCTGCAATAGAAAATTGTCATACTACCACCTGTTACAGAAAGGAATGGTAAAAATCAGTGGAAGAGGAATTATAGCCTTCCTTGGACTGCAGTTTTATTCCATTTAATTGAATTATTCCACAAAACTGAAATAATAATGTTATTAGCCAGTTAAGTGATCAAAGGCTATATTTATGTAATAATGTTTATAAGGCTTTAGTGTAACAAAACTCAGTCAACAGAGAGTTTGTCCTGCTTAGAGTAAACTCTATTATGAAACACTTAACTAGGTACCGATTCATTTGACCTGCTTCACCATGATAAATGGAGACTCGTGCCTGTCCATATGTAATGAACCTCTGCAGCAAAGGCCTTCATACAATGAGAATTCATGACAGTGGGTGTCATTGCATTAAACAGTATTAAAAACTAAAGGAGAAAAAGCAACGCAACCAGTCTTAGAAGACTGTATGGTGACTGTTTACAGATTTATACTAGAGTATCGAGTTTTGATACGTAAGCACACACAGGCATAAGGAATTCAAATTCATAAAGTAGATGTGTCCTAGAATACTAGATTAATGGGCAAGTAAAGGCTAAACATTCATTTCCAGCAAAGTGAGTCAACAGATAGCAGAAGATAAAGCTCTGTCTCTCCAAGAAGGACCTGACTCATGAAGAAATGAGATGTGAGCTAAACAGAAAACCCTCTTGTAAAGAAGAAGGGTACAGGCATCCATTTACTGGACTACTTAAAAAATTTAGAGACGGAAGACTAATTTCTAATTTCACTTTCATGAGTGTAAATGCAAAGAAACTCCCCTGATTTCAGTGGAGCTGCTCCAGACTTTTAGCATTTTTAATGACAAATCTGTCCTTAAACTCTCCATTTGTCAGAAAGATCAATCTTTTTCCTAAACCCTGAATACTATCATCTGGTTTTCAGTGCTTAGGAGTTTTGAATAAGATCAGTATTTTATATCTTGATGTTCTTTTTAATATTCCAGGCTACCAGATAGTTTCTGTAATGTTCTCTGTGGATGCCTCCATAAACTGTCCTTATTCTGAATTCATTGAACAGGTGTTACTTTTATACACCTGCAGATGGTAAGGCTACCAGAAAGGACATCAAAGGCTAAATAGCACTCTGATAATATAATGCCGATTCCTCATTCAGCGTACAGCTGTCATGAGTAACTTCAAAATGGGCAGGCTCCAAATGCTGAATTGGTCTTAGATGGAGTAGTGGAGATACAGAGTTAGGAGGAACAGTCCGGAAAGTCTCTCACTTTCTACAGAAAAATATGCTTTTGTTTTATACACAGGAAGAAATACTTACCAGAGCTCGCAAAAAACCTTTCAGGAAAAATAGTCTCATATAAAAAGATGTTTTTAATTTTGGTAACAGAATTGCTTGGGGATTTCCTTTATTATTTCATTGCTATGTTTCATATATATTGTGTTATAATATTAAACAAAAATCAGAATTATTTTCTTTGATATGGTTTGAGGGAGGCAAGACCAGGCTGTGACTTGCAAGGAAAAGGACTTCTTTCTTGTTTTGATGTGTTGGCTGTCTGGCTGAAGGTGTTTCCCCAGCACTGGTTCTTTTCATGCTTCTGATAATCACTGTTTTTGACTAGACAATGCCTTAACTGCTCCCCCTCATAAACAATTGCACAGAGTCAAATTGTTCCAAAAGCTGCCATGATACAACCTCGTTACCTTAGTCTAGTGCCTTTTTGCATCAAGAAGAATGTGAGCTTCTTGTAGTGTCTTAGAGATGACCTTGCACCCTTTGCCTCCTCCCCACCACAGTTCTGCAGTTCAGGGAGGTTACTTGCACTACAGGAAACTGAAACCAACAGTTTCTAAAACTATACTGACAGTTTTCATAGACTGACTAAGTTGGTTGGACTTGGTGATCTCAGAGGTCTTTTCCAACCTTAATGATTCCATGATTCTATAAATGGGATGAAGAATAGGACAGAGGTTATGGTTTTCACAGCAAATTACAATAAAAAGTTATTTCAATCTGAAGCAAATGGAATTGCAGTTTTATTGCATGTCAAACAACAAGATGCAGTCTGCACTTTGGATTTAGGGAATATTTAACAATATCTACAGTACACAGTAAGCATTTTGAACTAAGTTATATTAGTAGCCTCCATGACACTAGGTGCTACTTGATATGTGCCAAACAAAGCAGGTAGACGTTAACAAAGCCTTAAAATATGCAAGCAAATAAAATTATAGAAATCTAATACATAAATCTTAAGGGCAAGATATGCAGCAGACCAACAGCTATTGATTTAATTTATCAGGCTCAAATGCTGAGAAACTTGGACATTTTTATTTTTAAAATATGCCACCAACAGATCAGGTCCATGCATAATAAAGTAATAAAATACTTTTTTTTTTTTGAGGATGATATTTCTCCAGCCCTAACTATAGGAAATATTTTCATTGCTTTAATGATCAGATCCAACTAGCGCTGTTTCTCTCCAAAATAAAACTACAGTATTAACAGGGCAGTGGGGTTTCACAGCCCTGCTTTTCTCCCACTATTTGGCACAAGGCAGTGACAGAGCTGATAGATGTCATTTACCCTTCTGGCAACACTTCTGCGTCAGAGATCAATCCTTCTATCTACAGCCAAGTCCAAACCAGAATACAGTATTGGTTTATGTACAAATGAACACCTACATAGCTGTTGGGGATTAAAGCATATAAAGAGTAAAGTCGTAGCCACTGAGGCTACAGGGAGACTTTGGGGAGAGAATACATATATTTACTCAAACTTGGGTTAGTCGGGATACATGATAAAAACCTTCACTTCTGATGCTTTTTGTAAAGAGATGTAGATAACTACTGCAGTCCTCAACTCAGTCACGTTATCAGCCTTGGATCCAAATGTATTCTATTCATTAACTAGTAGTGATCATTTTAATGAGCTTTTCATCAGCGTTGGCCATAAATGTTTTACTCTGCCTGAATGACTCTCAGCGTTCTAAGGCTGTAAGGGAATTGTCTGAGAAAAAAATAAAGTGCAGTCTGGCCATTCACAGCAGGTATGGTTTGCCATGAAAGTACCAGTGAAGAATTCCCAGTTGACTGTTAGTTACAGTAAAATGTTATTAACTAATCTAGAGTTTCCAGGGAAGCAGAGTGAGAAATAACTTGATTTCCAAAGTTACTGGCTCCCCAGTATAATGCACCAGAAATCTGGATAAACTATATTCTAAGGATTCTAACCAAATATAACATTTCAGGCAAATGACCTAAATCATAGAGGTATATGGTGAAATGAACCTTCCTCATTACTTGATAATGAACATTAAATAAAGAAAAAGCTAGTTTAATTCTGATTGAACTATTAGTTCCTGAAAACTGATCTGTTATTTATCAAGTCCCGTTGGAAACAACTCTAGATCAGTAACCAGATCTGAATATACCTGCAACCAGCGGAACAGGCAGACAGATTTGTGCAAATACTCACATTCAAGGCCAATTTACATTTATAAGCGAGTCCTGAATATGCATAGATATGAAGTCTTGGAAAGGGAGTTCTGTATTTGTGTGCTTGTTTATTTAATACACAAATGCAACACCAGCTACATTAAGCAAGAAAGCATAATATTTTATTAGGCAAGACTAAGAGCATATAAAGGGAAAGGAAGCATTATTATCCCAATTTCACAGAGCATGAAATAATGAACAAAGAGCTTAGTAGCTTATCTTGGGTTGCATAGGAAGTCTGTGGCGCAGGCAGGAAATGAAGCCAGGTCTGCCTGCTTCACCCCCGTTTCTTAGCACGAGATCATCCCTCACCTTTAAATCTGCATATCTGAAATCAAAGGCATACACATTCTTTCAGACTAAGTCAGGGAAGGTTTGTACAGTTCTGTTCTTGCAAGTAGTAAACCTTTAACTTAATTATAATTGAAGAGGCAGCATTCAAGAAGAGTACAGGGATCTCGTTAG
>NW_009195652.1:0-4851 GCF_000690835.1 Fulmarus glacialis | reverse complement strand
GCAAGCTCCCCGCCCGGGCGGGCTCAGCCCCCTCCGGTGCAAACCCGAGCCCGCCCGGCAGCTCCTCAGCGCTCGGGCTGGGGGCAGGCAGCCGGGCTCTGCAACCGCCACCGGGGAGGCAGGGATTTCGGGAGGGCGCAGCAGAAGATGCGGTCCCCGTTAAATGCATCAAAACTCCCCGTGCGCGGAGATGGAACCGCAGGGTGTTCATAAGGGGCAGAAGAATTTGATCGGCATTGTGTTCGCTCTGGAAAACAATCCTGCCGTTAATTAATTGACCAAAACCCACAGAGGCTCCGTAGTAAACTGGGCTTTGATGCAAACCAAAGGGTCTATCAAATGATACAAGGGGTCATCTAAAATTAATTGCCATGTACCCGGCGTGTCTTGGGGTCTGTGGGATCTGCTGCAAGTGGGGCAGCGCGACCAGGTCAGGAAGAGGCAAAGCTGCAGCTGAAAGCCTGCCCTCTGTTACACACTGATTTTAACCTCCTCCAGCAAAGTTTCTCACTACATTTCCACCATAATTCAGAGTACCCTGCATTTAGAGACTGAAACTGAACAGGGGCTAGTTTAGCAAATAACAGAGATTGTAGATTTATTGTCATCCAGACATACAGTTTATAGAATAATTCTCAGCAAACAGGCTTGTATATTAAAGCTGCTGTAAATCACACTTTTCTTCCAAGGGCACATAGCGAAGCGATTTTTAATATGAAGGTTCGTGGCTACATATAATGCTCAAGGGTTCCTTCTTATCCTAAAATTCATGCTACAGGCAAACTAAAATTCTTTAGTATGGTACAAGGTACCTGTTAAAGATGTGATTCAATACAGATTAAAGCCTGGTGAGCCGTGGGTGATACTGCTATTGATTTCAAAGACTTTTTGAGCACTACCTTATCATAAAAATTCAGCTTTTTACTAATCATTCTTATTTTGTATTGAATTTCTGCATTCCTGTGCATTTGGATGATACACCAGTGAAGTAATTTTAATCTCCAGGTTATTGATTCAACATTGATTGGTTTCAGACCTTCCATTGGAATATTAATTTGTTAAGGAAGCTTGTTGTCTTCATTTAGGCTAAACTATTAAACTTTTCTAGTTGCCTTGGTGTATCAAAATATTGTGTAAAATTTAAGTTGACCACTTTGCCAATATAGTCTGAGGAAGACGATAATAACTTTTTTAGTCTCCTTCCCCTGCTATCAAAACTGAAAATGTTGAGCCTGAGTTCTTCTTAAAGACCTACTTATGGAAAGAAAATTCTGTCTGTAGTAGCATATGGAGTAGCTGTCCATTTGTGAGTATTTTGCACACTTTCTTTAAACTAAACTGGTTTTAAAATACTAACAATTTTAATTGCAATTTGTTCAGACCTCGGTAAGTGTGGAGCACTGGTAGGTGCAAAGTGACAGTACTGCTTGTAGCCAAGTTGTTTAGATTCCAGCCATAAGATCTGGGCGTAGTGATAATTACTTTGGGGAAGGCAGGACTCAAATCACAGTGAAGTGTCTAATACTTAACGCAATAAGGATTTTGTTTTCCAGTTTTATTTTTCTCGTTAATGCTGACTGGGATTTGCTTTTTATGCTGGAGATCTCAGGGCCCAGATGCTCAAGAAATTGATGGGAGTTGTGATGATCCTTACATGAGCTGCTCAGCTTACAGATAGAGGCCATCTGCCAATAAGCAGACTTTGCAGAGAAATCGTGATCAAGGGATGCATCTAACGGTCTGAAAGGAGTTCAGAACCGCAGGATTCTTGTAAGTCTGGAAACAGCTGGTTGTAAGCCCAGCAATTCTTCGCTCCCACTGAATGTTGACAAGTTTGCTCATGGCGTGATGCAAACTAATTCATTGTGCTATTTCACAACATAAAGGTGCTTTTGTCATGTGTTACATACTAAATTACAAGGAATATTGTTTTTAAAAGTCTAATTTGGATGGGAACAATTGGTAATTGGCTTTCTTCTACCAAATAGTACTGATGTGAAAACAGTACCTATCCAAAATCTTTGTTGATCATACATGGGCACAAGCGGTGTGAAGCTGACAGTACATTAATTAGGACGTGAAACCTTTCTCTCGATAATCTGTACAAATGTAAGGTTTCTGGCATCACCAGTAGCGATTTTTATTGCAGAGAATTGATGATAGCTGCCTCCTTCTTCCAAAACCATCAGGATCCTGCCTGTGTTTCCCTGCCCCTGTACCAAACTACCTATTAGAGCGAAAGCTTCTCAGTTCTTGTTTTCATGTCCTGTGCAGCACCAGACTGATGGGGCTTGAGAAGAGCTTTTAATAACAATATTTTCTTGTGCTCTTGAAAGCCCCCACAAATACCGAAATGCTTCTAGTATCTTCAAAAAGAACTCTTTTTAGTAAAACAGCAATTTTATTACAGTTATATAATTAAATTGATCATCAAAGGACTTTTTTTCAAAAGCAGGATCCTTATTCACCTTGGCTTCAGGGAGTTTACAGTCCCTTCATGAGCAACCAATGTAACTGTTGGGCTGCGGTCTAATTAGGAAGAGTCAAGAGGTACTGAGAGAAAGACGTATTCTCCACCTCTCCTCTTACACTCTGCTTCTGGCTAGGGCAAAGGTTTTCTGCCATAGTGCTCACACAGGAAGAAGGATTTCCAGTCTCCAGTTTAAGGTCTGGTTATATACATTACAGCCATTAGATAATATGCATTAGAAAGGGTGAGAGAGCCATCTTCCTTTTTGTGATTCTTCTCTGTCAGTCCTGAATTAAATCTGCTTCAGTGCAAGTCCAGTCTGGCAGTTAGGGTACTCCAGTGAGCTGGGAGATGTGGGCTGCAGTCCCATGTGCATGAACTCTGAACCTCCAGAGGAAGGCAGGGAAGCAAGCTGCGTGAGGACTTAAACACCGACTTGTGAGTACCTAGGGGGAAGAGTATCCCCTCCTCCCCCAGTCATGTTTTAGAAGAAAGTGGTAGCTGACACTGTATTTTGAATAAAGTCTACATCAAACGGCTTGACAACACCAAGGCCCTTAGCGGAGAACACTGGGTCCATGGATCCTGTTTGGGCTTCAGTGTGAGACACAAGCACGAATGCTTGGTCCTGTCAAGGCTGTAATGCTTTCAGCATGCCCTGAAGCAGGGCTGTCCTGTCTGGGGAACTCGAGGGTCAAATCCTGCAGTGCCTCAGGGGATGAAGAGAACAAAAGGCAGGTTTGGCAGGGGTGGCAGTGGCAGGCTTGGGTTTTAAAACTCTTGGTGTATATCAGATGATGAGCAGGACTGTCGCCTCAGAGTTGTAATCGCTCTTTTCAACTCTATTTTCCAAGCAGTTTGAAGCTGGGCCCTAAGCCCAGCTCTTCTGTTCCACCAGGACACTGGTCACCAGGCTGCTCAGTCTCCAAGGGCTCAGCTTCTTTTCTTCATTTTTTTCTGCTGAAAAGCGCCTTTTTACTCCTACATGGGAATGAATACTATTCATTAGACTAAGCAGAAAGAAAACAAGAGAGTGATTCTTTAGCCCAGTCTGTGGGATGTGGGAGGATTGTACTCACTCCCTACCTGGGCAAGCAGTTCCTCGCTCCCCATCCTTAGACATTCAGAAATGCCTTTTCTTCCTCTCTGTCACTCAAACCTGTTCTATTGCTCCTTATCTTCACTTTATAGATATGCAGGTCTGAAGGTGATGTTCAAAGAGCTGTGGAGTGCCACCTGACCGCCAGCGTCATCTTTCCCCATGCTGTCCTCAGAACTGCCACCAGCTGGTAGGTACTATTGAACGCGGAGTCAGAGCGGCTAACGTTAAGTTGACGTTCTCATTAGGGGTGAGTATACTTTAGGATAAAAGCTTTTTACTACTTACATTTATTGATTTAGCCCTGACTTCTTGCCCTTTCTCCATTCAAATGTCTCTTTAGTACCTAAAATGTCAGTTCCTCATTTTGGCAGATTTGCTGTCACTTGCAGTCCTCTCTGATGTCTTTGCTATCTCAAGGATTTCAGAAGACCGAAGATGGGAAAAAGACCAGCAGATACATCTTAAGTGTCTCTGTTAATCAAGTTGATTTACTTTAAGGGTCTCCTTGCTGTGTGCTGGTGCCATCAAGTTTGCATATAACTTACAGGACATGCAATTTATGTCCTGGATGATTTCTAAAACACTGAAAGAGCTTGAACTGAGGTGTTCACCATCCACAGGTGTGTTTCATATGTGTTATGAAAAGTAAATGAACATTCTGAGATGCATTCTTATTTTGAGCTAGATTGGCCATTGAAATCTAAAAGTTTGGAAACACCAGAGGTAAGTGGCAGTGGCTTGTGTGTCCTTGTGGATTTTTAGGGTCCCCAGGTCTTAGAGTTTGCGGATCTCAGATACACCCAGAGACATTGTTAAGCAGTCTTCAAGTCTTTGGAGCACATTTATATGCAAGGAAGGTATTATTAAGCACTGGAGAATAATTTATTTTCATTTTCTATTCCAAAGGCAGCACTTGAGAAAATGTTACAAATTAACAGAAAGTTATTGGTTCAGTGAATTTGGCCTTTAATAGTAAGAACATTTGGGAAAGTAATTTGTCATGGCCTCAAGCAGTCTCTTTTAAAGCAATACGATAGCTTTTCTATGATAACAGGTAGGTAACCTAACCTTTAAAATGCAGTTCTTCATGCAAATAAACCTTGCTGATGGACTTAAAAAGGTGATTTTGAATGCAGTCAGGCATTACTCATTTCTTGAGACACCATGTGTCTTTCATATAGCCAAAATAAAAGCAGGAAAGCTTTTTTAGAATACCAGATTCATTTTACAGTATAGAATCATAGAATCACAGAAGCATTAAGGTTGGAAAAGACCTCTA
>NW_009195651.1:0-8169 GCF_000690835.1 Fulmarus glacialis | reverse complement strand
GATTCTATGATTCTATGATTCTATCTCCATTACAGGCTACTGACTCCGCCATAGGTAATCTGGCAAAGCAAAATCATATAAAGCAGCCTTAGCTGGCCTGCCTAACTTCCTGCTACTGGACAGAATTAACCCTTGCTGAAAGTAATTCTTCTCAGTCAGATTCAGTGAGTACTCTAAATACTGGATTCAGATAACAGTAGGACAAAATGTGTAAATGGAACAAACTATTTGTAAAAAGATAGAAAATACAGCAACAGGATTTTGTGATCTAACTGTATTCGTCATGATAGCCCATTCTTTCACTTCCTTGCCAAATTAGCAGGATCTATTTATACTAGTTTATGGAAATGTAATATACCTGGCTATGAGTGTCTTTTCCCAATTACACCATTGTAGTTCTTCCTCTCAGATGCATCGTTCTCTTGTTTTGGGACACAGAAAAAAGGCTACTTAAGATAAATGGAAAGATTACCACAGATGTCAATATGCTTTGTATCAGGCCATTGGTAAAGCCACCTTTTTGGGAAAATTGAAAAAGAAATGTATCCTCTTTTCTATATTTATATCTGTTGTTAAGCATTGTGTAAGTACTTGCACCAACACTGTCACAAAAATGAAGGAGAAGACAGACATGAAAAATTATACTTTGGGAACAATAATATCTGCTTCTATCCCAAGAGCTGAGGCATGTTGTAGATCACGTTTAAGTTTAATTGAAGAAAGAACTGCTATGGTGATGGATGTTGATGTTCATTCACATTAACTACCAGAAAGAAAGAAAAAGAAAAAAAGTGAATTTTAGTTTTGAAGGGAGGGAATTAATATAGTGAGAGAATCAGAATTACAAAGCACATTGTGCCCAATACAATGGTGCAGAGGTGTACAAACATTGACTGTAAATTCAGCTGAGCAGGGATCAACTCTGGGTTAATAAAGAGCTTAGCAAAGGGATCTCTGTATGTGAAGAAACTCTTAGGGGCTCTCATGATACAAACAATCATCTGTAGGTGATGGAAAAGAAAAGCAGCAGCCACAGACACCACATGCCCTTCTACACGTACTAGCAGAAATTGGGCAGATTATGTTAGGTAAACAGTATATTTATGCCCAGCAGCAGTGAAATTTGTCTGTTCTCTGTACAGACTCATTACAAATCCTGTATTGCTGGCACGGCCAACTCAGGAACGAAAGAGTGGCTCACAGTGTCACAGTGTAATCCCATGCCCATTACTGCTGAGTCACTGATAGGCATCAATCTGTTCGTCTCTGCCAGTATGGGAGTTTACAAACAGATAACTAAGTCTCACAGGTGAGGCTTTAAGAATAACATGTTGAGGTGCTGTAACATCAAGGAACCTTACCACTCTTCCTGAAAGATAAAAACAAACTAAATGAGAATCTTGCACTTCAAAAAAGAGAATTCCTAGAGGGCAGTGAGATGTATATAAGCACATAATAGTGAACATTTTGGGGAGTTAAAAAGCTATCTGAATTGGGTATCGTTCACCAGTTCATTGATGATGTTTCCTCTTTCGCATTTTCCTGTGACAATACCTAAGGATTAAAGCTATCTTGCAGAAAGATGTCAATTGTAGTTGCTTTTACCTTTGTTTTGAAATTATTATTCTAATTCTTCATAAGCTGGCATGTAGCCTGCAAATTAGTATCTCACATTTTGCCAGAAAACAACACAATGCTCATCATCATTGCCTTTCACTTGCATAAGTGTTTCTTCCCTAGTATGCAGCCTTATCGTTAGACTAGTACATTGATCAAAAGCCATCCTATAAAAAGAAATCCATAGGTGCAGGCCTGTTTAAACCAAAACAAGAGAGCTAATCATGATAAATGCTACAATTCATTATCTCAAAAACAAAACCCCAAACCACTGTGGAAAAACTGATATGCTAAATTCTCATTAGGTTTGGTCAAAGGAAGAACTAGTTTTCATCAAAAAACACCTTATCTAAGCTATCTAAAGGATATCTTGATCTTTTTAAAAAAATCAATAGCAAATTCAACCAAACAAACAACAGCAACAAAACCTATGTATAAATCAAAAATATAAAAAGATTCAATCGAAAATATGGTTAGATTTTCAGCAGTGACACCTCTGGCTTAATTTCCTCCCTCTGGGGCAGGTTCTCAGGTGGTATAAAATATCTACAACAGCTGTCAGACAACAATAACAACCATTAGGCAAATGAAGAGCTTTTCTAAGAATATCAGCTCTTATGAAAGACTGTTCATTTCTCTCTGCTTCTCCATCATTCACTCCTATGGCTGTTGTCATACTACCCTGCTCAGCTGTGACTTCATCTTTCCATTTTATTGCATATGCCTTGCAAACGTTTTTGCTGCCAACATTTTTGACTTATATTAACTGTAAAACAAAGACTGAAAAAGTGGCTATAGTGGACTCCATCATATTATCATGTTAGACGCCTGCATGTTTCCTTATAACAAGACGCATTTCTAAAGAAGTGAAGGAAACTTTTTATGAATAACAATACCGTGGCCTGTTTGTTTTTGTGATTTCACATACGTAATTACTGTAGGTTAGCACTATGTTAGCAAGTAGTAAATTGGATGTTGGTTCCCTAAATAGGAAAAAAATATGGCTTTACAGTCTCCAAGAACTTGGAACTTTTATATTTAGTTTTAATTATAGTTTCATCTATAGCATGAATGATACAGTGCCTGGGTATGTGGGTGTGTATGTTGTGGGGTTCCTTCTCAAACCCTGGTACCAGTGGGACACACTTACAGATTACAAAGCTATGTCTTACTCATTTTGCTCAGGCTCTCCTGTTCCATATTACGCACTATGAAAATCACATTTTCAAATGATGAGCTATTATGAAGACAAAAATGGGTCAAGATTTAGCTTTTCTCACTGCTTTCTCTCAGTAATATATTACTGTTAACTACAGGCTCTATCAACATTTAATCCCAGTGGTAGCACGTTTTCCTCCAGAATGGGAGGTTATTCACTGACTGTATCTAATAATTAATACAGACATCATTAGGAAGAAAATAATGTTGGCTGTTGATTTCCACAAGAGACTGCATATAGCGTGGCTTATAAATTGTCTCCATAAGAACAAGTTTATAGCATGAAGAATATTTTACCAATACTGCACAAATTCTGAAATACTCACACAAGATGGACCAGATATCCCGCCCAAAAATACAGAGCACAATGTTATGACCACTTCTAGGTTGTTGCAGCGCTGGCATTTTTATTAAGGAATTCCATTTTGCCAGAACACTCTAAGTATTTTGCTAGTGTTCAAAATTCAGGAAGCCAACTACAGAATGGTTCTCTCCTGTTAAACAATTTTGAATCAATAGTGCACAGTTGAGCATAAATTAAACATTTCATAATTTATTTACTAACAAAGGAAAATTCCCTGTTATGCATTACTCAAGGAGGAGAAGAGTAGCAGAAATATGCTTTAGCAGTGCAAACTCATCATGATCGTTCTGCCTTAAGCAAAGGCCTAATGTTTGCCTTCAAATTATGGTCAGGATGCTTTCTTGGCTGAAAAACAGAAGCAGAAATGATTGGATTGTAAAGATTCTTGATGGGATATGATGTGAAACCTCTCTCTCTCTTTTAAAAGGAAAAACATCGTTGCACATTTAAACACTGGTATTTGCTTTGAGGCAATTTGCTTTGAGGACTTTTAACCGAATATTTTGTCTTTTGCTGCTCCTGTAGCACAAGCAAAATCTGCTTCCCATCTTAAAATGAAGATGTAGCAAATTTCTCTTTAAAGAATTCACCTAGGTAATTCTCTTTCAAGTTTCTGGGTAACAAAGCCAGGTTAACCAAAGCAGTATTAGCCTTGGGCTAACATTTAATTGTAACTCACCACACATTCTACGTTTGTCTGCCTCTCCATTTATTTTTTTTTTTAAATAAAATATATACTGTGCCACCAGTGTACAGAACATATGACTTGATGATTGATACTCCACAGCATGCAATTATTCTACGATGCATACTGTCCTGTGCCGAAAAAAGGAGCACTTCCATCAGAGAGCAGCAGCACGTAACTTTCTTGTTTGATTTTGTGGAAACACTTCAGTTTTAGTAGCTGTATGCAGGACTGTAAAAATGTTTTCACAACAATATGAAGTATGTTTCCAAACCTTTAAAAAGTAAAAATGAACTTTTTTCTCCTGAACTTTCTGAAAATTCTTGTTCCTCCTCTCATACTTTCAGGTTATTAGCTGCTACTGCTACCTGTGCTGATGTAGCCCAAACATACTGGATTCATCAAGATCCTGAACCTGAAGACAAATGAGAATGAAAACGAGCTAATTGCAAAAAAGTTGTTGTAGGTGAAAACGACTGGAACTGACAAGTGTATCTCCATCAACTTGCTCTTCAGGACTCCAACAGTATGTTTAGTTTCATGCATGAACTGTTGTTGATGTGTGATATTTTAGGGAAGCAAGCATAGTGAGATACAACAAGTGACATTTGACTTGTCCTTTTATCATTTCTCCTGCACTCCACCAATGAAATTTCTTGTCATGATTTAAAATAAAAAAATCAGAGCTCAGATGGCCACAGATTCTCAAGGTGCATTACTGAAGAATGATTAGTATGCAACAGAAATTCAAATATAGGTTATATCTGCTGCCTCCTGTAAGAAAACTGTTTGTCTACAAGAGCATTCAGTAACAGGGCATTTGCTTTTCAGATAAAATATTTCAACAAAAGTTTTTTATATATTCTACAACATTACCAAGGAATATCTCAAAGTTCAGTGCATCAGCAACACAAGATGATGTTCTTTTTATTTATAGGTATGTGATTGTATACTTTAATTCCAGATATTATCGATCTCACTGTAAAGGAAGTACACCGTTTTATTCAGGACTTCCGGAGAACATAATTCTCACAGTAAGTGAAAGTACAAATAAATATTCTTGCAAGTGATATATAAATTCTTCTAAGTGAGCAGCAGCATATCAGTCAAGGTTGACCAGATTCTTTACAACATAGCCTTACGAAAAGAAAAATGTTACATTTGGGTCCAAATATGAAAATTTTCATGACTGACATTTGTGGCACTTTGAGGATCAATGAACCTTTTGTCAAAACTTGAAGCAAAGTTTTTACTGCAGGACAGGGAACTTTTTTTGGAAATTCAGGTTTGTTCATGTTATTAGTCTGAATTATATTAGTACCTGGAAAGCCCAACTGAAATCAGCCCTCATTGTAACAGGTGTTATATTTATACATAACAAAAGATGCACAACTCCATTATCTTATTATCAAAATTGTCCAAGTGCTACAGAGAGGAAAAGAGGCAAATGGTAGCCAAGGTCATGTGTTATTCCAGGCTCAGATGCTGACCTGACACCTGGCTAACATCTCTTCCTATACTGCGCTACACCCTCTGGCAGCTAAATCCATTTGAAGAAAAACAGCACCACAAAGAAAATTTGTGCAAGTATATGTTCTTCCAGGAAAGTCTTCTAACTTCAAGGGTGTAGAAAAAAACCCCACACATTACCCTAGCAAGCTCAACAATATATGGTCTTCAAAGCATAAAATAGTAAAGAAACGGAATGTTTCCAATTCTCATCAAGATATATTTAAAAGTATATACAGAGTACGTATATAAAACACACCAGTAAAGAATATCTGAATACTGCAAGAAAATTACCTGACAATTCATTCTCCATTCCTTTCAGATCCAATAAAGCAGTCTCTTAAAGAAATAGGCAGACAATACTGCCTATTATTTTCAGTGAAAGTTAGGAGTCTCTACACTTTCAAAAAGATTATTGGGCAAAGCTTGTTTCCAGTTATAACAGTTTAAATCCAGAGTAACTTATCTACAGAGCTGTTCAAATTCACACAGATGTCACTAAGAAAAATTTGGTTCTGTGTTCCACATACACTGATTTAACAGTTTTCCTCTGTAAAGCACAGTATAGATGACTACAATTATTTCAGGGACACTCTGGTATATTATTCTGTATGGCAATTCCATCTAACTTGAAATAAAGTAATTAAATATGCTCTAGCATGTTGCTGCAAAATTGATCACCACTTTCTTGTGAATAGCCATGCATTTATATGTAAAGATGAATGTTCCTTTCTAGAAACAGATCATTTCTAAATTAACGGGTAAATTACTGTTCCTTGGAAATTAATACAACTAGGTCTACTTCTGTAACAACTTAAATATTCACAAATGAAATTGAAATGCTTTTGTCTTTTCTCTGCCCGTAGCCTTCCCGCTCTGGTGAAAAAAAAAAAAAAAAAAAAAAAAAAAAAAAAAGAAAAGGAAAAAAAAAAAAAAAAAGAAAAGAAAAAAAGAAATGCAATTTCTTTTCAATTGTGTTGTCACTTCTGTGGGAAAAGTAACTTATAAAGTTATTATATGGTGTTGTAAACCCCAGCATTACAACTCTGTTAAAAAATATCATGAGTCAAACCACTCCTTACGATGAGATACCATATTTTTAACAAACAGTATCAAGCAGGCTACTTTCATTTTTTTGTTTGACCCTCTACAGATGAATTCCTTCAGTTTTCTTCCAAGAAGCACATGGGCTAGGACCTTTAAAGAAAAAGCTGACATTTTCACATAATCACAGAGTGGGACCATGACAAAAACCTAGATATAGCAAGAATTTCAACAGTAGGTTAAAGTGGTATCTTGAGAGCTGAACCTGACCATAAGTTAGTTGCTTGCCATTTCATCAATCATGGCCACTTCATATATAGTTTACCTCCATTCCCTCCCTCTCACTCCTTTGAAACATGTTTTGATAGCTTGACAGGAAAGGTGTTCCCTAAGTTGGTCCCAAAATTTTCCAGGACATAGCAATACTGAGTAAGAATGCACGTCTTACCCAAACCTGTTTACAAGTCTTAAGCATTATTATTTTATACAGTTTATTGCAAGTAAAGATTGTCTATTTAGACAGTAAAATCTGTTTTTCACCAGCTAGTAAAAAACAATCCCTTTTTAAAATCTCTTTTTTCTCCTATTACTTCGGTTTGCTATGAATTACCATGGAAACTCAGCATCAGTGGTATTTGCAAGCATCTACAGGTTTAACAGGAAAAATTGACAATTAAAGGGAATCTGTGAACCTTGCTGTGTTTCTCTGATATGTGAGTTTTATTAAATAAAAATTTCTGAATCATTAAGGAATTAACCTATTCTTCCTGTTCTAAGTGAGGAAATGACTAATGATTTATCTAGTTTCAGAAGCTAGAAGGGAGAGGAGAGAAAGGCTATTTTTAATGGCTAAGGAAAATCGACAGTTGAGAATCAATAAGGAAATTACAAAAAGCTCAATGGACCCTAGGGGCTCACCAGGATAGTATGATAAAACTTCCCTGGTTTCTAAAGCCAGCTATATGCAAGTGTTGCATATGGGTGGTGATAAGACATGCTATATTTAACTCCCCAATCTCAGTGGTCAATACTTACATGGATAGAGATGGAATGGAAAATAGCCTAAGTCTTAAGCAGAACTTGAATTACCACTTGTGGACCTAAGTGATCCTAAAGCAGCTGATATTCTCTATTAAATAATAAAGCACTGAATCTGTCTCTCTGATTCTTTTACCAAGAGACACAGTTATGCTAGGCAAAGGCATATGCAATTACTTCTCATGTGACCAGACAAACGTGATTCCCAAACCCCTTCTCAGAGAGTGCAGCATCAGGTATCACCTTGCCAAAAATCTGGCATAGCAACGAAGTGCAAACACTTTGTGGTATGGTGTCAATCTTGGGAAAAAGTAACAAGAAAAGGAAGAGGTATATTGGCACACTCCACCAATTCCTTCTTGAAGAATTTCAAACTCTGATCTTACTTAATTCGTAGGCTTTCTGCCAACCGCATGATTTAGGGGACTGAAAATACACCTGTGTTTCACTCTGACCCTATAATGCCACATGATGATTACCAGTGAATATATAGCTTCATCACGAACCAAGAAAAAAAATCACATGCAGCAGACTCATTCCACCTATGAAACATGATTAAACTGGTATTGCTGTTTGAGACAGTAGTAACAGTTATTCACTACATAAACAAGGCTTCATTCATCAACAACAAAGGCAATTCTTATAATGTGCAGTATTTACGTAATTTGGCTGATTTTGCAAATTTCTAAAACAT
>NW_009195650.1:0-3945 GCF_000690835.1 Fulmarus glacialis | reverse complement strand
TGCTCGGCCTGGGGGGTTTTCCCCTGCGTCTGCCCGGAGAGGGCCCACGCCCCCTCCTTCCCGGCCTGCTGGGGCCAGGAGCCTTCGCCCGCTCGGTGTAAAGCTGCTCGCTGCTTTAGGCGGACAGACAGTTGTGCTGCGGATGTGTTCCTCTTACTATACGTTCTGGCATCCCCTCCTTTGGCATCTCATTCTTGCGGGGACCTGTGTTTGAATACCACAAGACAGTTTTGGAGTATGTATTTTCCCAGTGCTTTCCGTCATGAAAACTGAGTCAGGGTGTGTGGTTACTTTTAATACTTATAATCCTTTTTAATTGCACTTTTTGTAGACCTACTTTTGTGTGTTTCCTACTTCTGGTACGTTTCATGATTTTCTTCTCTTTCTAATTTCTTTCTTAAACATAATTTTTGATTGGCTACTCTATATCGTTTTTCTAAAGCACTCTCAGTCCTTGGAACTTCGTGACCGAGCACGTTGCCTCCCTGTTTCCCCAGGCCCTTTGGGGATGCACGGTGACTTGCTGCACATCCAACTTCAGCACCCTCCTTCTGAGGTCGTGTGGAGACTCTTGAGCTTCTGAAGTTATGCTTTCGTTGATCAAAGTGGTGCTTTAGTGTCAGATAAAGACCCTCGAGGATAAAGGGAGAGAATTCTGAAATAAGCAAGAGAAGGAGGTCCCTTTTTGGGAAACAGGAACAAGTTTTACATGTTTGTTGCTACGTGTTAGTGCTTTTTTGCGTATTTGAAGGACTCCTTCCAAGCAGTAGTATAGGTGTGAGCTTTCTGTTTATCTTCTATTTAGACATCTAGTTGAAGATAAAACTGATGGAGTGCTTTACATCTTTCTGTACTTCAACTGCCTTTAATAACTATTTGTACTGCTGTCATGTTGCAGATGTTAAGATAACACTGTTGCTCTTAAAATACTTGGTGAATGCAGAGTGATGCTAGAATGATACTGTACAATGGTTAGAAAACTGATTTCTGTAACAGCTGCAAAAATAATGTTGCAGAGTACCATTTTTTAAATTTTATTTTTCTGTTTAATCGGTCAAGTTGTGTGTACCTTCATTATTGATATATTTCTTACTTATCTCTTAGGTTTACAAAAGATACTGCCAGGTTCAAGGATGAATTAGATATTATGAAGTTCATTTGCAAAGATTTTTGGACAACTGTATTCAAAAAACAAATAGATAACCTAAGGACTAATCATCAGGTACTAATGCTGTAGAATAAGATTTAACTTACAAAATCAGTAGCAGTTTTGAGTTACTAGCGCATTTTTTGTTTTTCTTGGTCTAGAATTAATTACCTGATAAGAAATCCAAAATGTTCTTTGTTTTGTTTAAAAAGCAGCATTTTAAAGTTCATGTTAGCATGTAGCTTCAGAATACAATTTAATGATTGCTTGTGATGTGTTTATTGCCACCCTGTTTGAAAAGACTAAATGCTTTGAATTTCATATGCGCTGTTGCAGAGTTGCAAACTGACAGAACAGTAACAGTTACAGTTGATTAACACTTACACAGGACCTTTTTTATGTATCTCCCAATAAATTTTAGTAGAAAAGTAGTGTGAGAAAGTGATATTGCTGTCTTAACATCCATTTAAATAGAGTGGGTGCCTTGAAGTAATTTTTTTATTTTGAAGAATATTTGCAGTTTTCAACAATTGAGACACTTAGCTGCACTCTACTGAACATACTTGTGTAAGGAACAGCTGGAAAACTTCCCAAATTTGCATGTTGGTGACATTGCATTGTATCTATGTCCTTTCCTATATCAACAGCCACAATTCTTAAAGCAAGATCAAAATAATTTAAGAAGCCATTTTACTACAGTAAAAAATCTTTTTCCTTTTGAATGAATTGGTTTTCTTATGATCATTTTCCTGTTGTATCAAAGTAGGAGCAAGAGACTTTGTACAAGGATTGTGCCAAATAAAATAGGTTTTATTTTTCAGTGAGCTGTTTATCAAGTAGTAACTTTAGCAGATAATAATTACCTGAGAAATCTGTTTTTGAATTCAAAGAAAGCTGCAGTATTGGCCTTAGGTCTCAATTGTATATGCAGCCTTAATTTAATTTCAAGGGTTATGAAGTTCCAAAGTAGCACAGTCATTAGCAAAGAAATTAAAATGACAGGTGTAGATTAAGCTATACTGTGTTCATACTTAATTTATTAAAATGCATATTGTGGCACAAAATTGTAATGTAGAAAACACTAGACTTCTAATTTGATCATCTGCTGGGTGTTGTTGCTTCTATTCCTATTAAAGAAGATAATTGTCACTGGATTTCAGAATAAGAATAGTAAATTGCATACCAAATGAAGATTAAGATTTGAATGTAAAAGTGAGCATGCATTTGAGATACTAACAAAGACTTTCTAATATGGAACTATTGTTTCTGAACAATGGAAGGACTCTTCCAAGAAGAATGTATATAAACATTTTTTAGGGTTAACTGATCATATTATTTTCTAGGAGTTTTGTTGTAAACTCACAATTAAATATCTTTTCTTTTGTTTTGGTATTTCATGTAAGTAAATAATACTATTTAAACTTAAATCACATATGCCTTAATCTAAAATTTCATTTTTCAACCTGAGAACATTTATGTTTTATCTACAAATCAAATCCCTTCACATAAAATGTTGATTATGTGTTACTGCATATTCAACTAAAAAACCTTTTTCTTTTTAAACAGGGTATTTATGTCCTTCAGGACAATAAATTTCGTCTCTTGACACAAATGTCTGCAGGAAAGCAGTATTTAGAACATGCACCAAAGGTACCCTTCAGTTTTATCCTTGGGATCTACCAGTTGGATTTGAATTATCTTGATCTATTAATAATAACTTTAGATTTTGTAATTGAATGGATACAAACTCTTCAAAAGGGCAGCTAAAGTTTAGTCTCCCAGTGCTTTTTAGAAATGCACCTTGTTTTGGAACAGTGGATTTGATTTATGGTTCAAGAAATGGTCATAGTCGTTGTGAAACTTGCTGTTGTCATGTTTGAGTTTCTTGATGGTCGGAGCTGGTCTGCTGCTATCACACAAATTCTTTCTTTCTCTTTGGAAAGCATCTGCTTTCAGAAGCTTTTTTAAAATGTCCAAAACATATTTGGAAGATGCTATTTGTAACCTAGAACAAGCTTCTGAGATTATATGAACATTCAGGAGGATCTTCCACCAATTAAAAATAGTTTTGAGTGTAGATGCTGAGTTAGCGTAATAGTTTAGGTAAGTAAAATCAGTGCCTCTGCAGAACCTCTCATAAAGCACTTTGGTTCAGGTGGATGTAAGAAATGGGGCATTCAGTTCCATTTCATGGTTTCTTAATTCTTGATCTTCTTAGTCATCACAGTTGCAGGCTGCTGTCCTTGGGATTTTTTTTGGTGTTTGGTGAGATGTTTCTTCTGTTTTGAAAGATATATTCTAAATATCTGCAGGCCCTTGTATTTTAAGATGTGGCCTGTGCAAGAATGCTATCTTGGACTGTTTCTCCTTTGTTGGCTTTAATACCAGTTGCTATTTTCAGCCAGGTCTTGGGAATAATTGTTTTAAGGATATTAAGTTCCTACAGGTTTAATGGAAGTAGAAACAAGTGACTCAAGATAGAGAAATCTGTATTGTGAGCTCCACTGTACCAAATATTGGAGCTTTTATCTATTAGAGACATGACGAAGTCTCTCAAGCACGGTAACAAAATCTTCATAGTTTTATATTGCCCAAGTGTCAAGTCTGGTTCTTGAGTACTTAGTTTCAGTCTTTAGCAACAAGCTTCACTCTTGATACTTATTTAAAGTGCAACTTTGTATTTAGTATTTAGCATTTACCTGTGGACTAATCAGAGGAGGCCTATCGAATTTGGGAATAAAGAGCATTGTAACAGCTGAAGTTTCATCAATGCCTGCATGTAAGTATGTCGTGGTTTA
>NW_009195649.1:0-8664 GCF_000690835.1 Fulmarus glacialis | reverse complement strand
AGCCAGTTTTTTACCCAGTGAAGAGTGTGATATAGAGGTATTGATTAAGAAAATTCCTACATCCCAGGCCTATTTAATTTCTCTTTTTCCTCTCTGTTTTATACTATTAAGGCCCTGCACAGTGCTTTATCACTCTCCTTGGCAGAGCTCTCTCATTTGTAGTTATCTGACTCTGCTTCACTTTTATGCCCATACCATTGGTTTATTGGGTAGGACAGTTGACTACAAGCCATCCAGGGAGACTGTCAGCAGTAGAATACCACATTACTGAAGTGAACAGAAATTCAGCTCCTGTACATTTTGATGCTATTTGCTGAACTGAACAGAAATCCTGGGATATTTCCCAGGAGCAGACAGTTTTTCACTCAGATGCGGCCATGGTATCAACAGGTAACTGGACGTTGCTAAAATGATGCCCTCAGCATCCTATAAGCTCACATAAAACATGAGGTAAGGATGTGTGAAGCAGCTGGAATATGGCATAGCTCCATCTAGTCTATACCGCAGGTCCCAATCTGGCTCTGCTGATGGAAGGGAACATCAGCATAACCATAAAGGGAACATTACGGACAGGTTTTGGGGGCCTTGGATTAACCACAGGCTAAAGGTGTACCTAACAACAGCTAACCCCAAACTGCAAGCTAAACTCTCATCCTGTTTCAAATTCTCCATGGGACCTATGCTCCAAAAGGTCATTGCATCAAAACTAAAAATGTTTGTATTCAGTCTTGGCTTTTGACTACAAATCTGAGCTGAACAAGGAGCTATAAAGCTTAACTGAAGCAGCCTTCCCTACTTCAAAATCCTTGCTCAATTTGAATATTAGTAACTGGTGCAAAATTTCTTAATTTCATGACTGGAGGAAAAAGTGTCTCACTTTTTAAAGAGAGGGACCCATCTGCTAACCAGAAAGCAACACAATACATTAAACTGACACCGATTTTGTAAACAGTATTGTCTTCATGTATTTTAACAATATCAGCCACATTTTTATTGTGAGAATAAGCTGGTACTGTACATGACATTAAATAACACCTGATGGGATGGGCAGGGTGGCGGGGAAATCAATAACTACTTCATTCCTTTGATTGGTGCAAGATCATTTTATTGTGTTGATAGAAACATGAAGAAGGGTGCAGGGTGGTGAAAATGTAGTCAGGTAGACTGATATTAGAATATATAACTACGAAGTTATTATATTATTATATATATAAATTAAACAGAGAGACCCTCATAACTTGAATGTCTTGCACTGCAAAATAGTCTCCCCTAGGATAGGAATGAACAGTTAGCTTATTAAATGAATAATTTAAAATGATCAGAAAAAATGTTGGAAAATATACCGTAAGGAACAATCCTGGAGACAGACTCTTCATTGTCTGTGATTATCTGCATTCATATTTTTTTACTGATGTTCAAAAAGTGGAAGTGAGGTAAATGGAGGTTGTGCTTTTCAGTTGCTCAGCTACACAAGCTAAAAAAATGAGTTTTGATTTCTTAATGACATTACTTAAGTGAAGAACACTGACCTTTTCTTTAAAAAAGGAGAACAAGAGATGCATTTATAAACTGAAAAGGCAAGGAATTGCCAGCATGTCTGTTTAAACCCAGGTAGGAAGCTCAAACATTGAATTCCAGTGCTATGACAGGAAGACTCCTCAGACACCTCCAGCAGTAATGTATGCTTAATCAAGGGGGAATGATTTTTTTCTTGTACAAGTGCTTAGAATTTCTAATTTATTTTGTGCAATATTTATTAAAATCTTGGCTAAGGAGCTTGCTTTGGCATCCTTTTTATTGTCTCCTTACTTTCAAGTATTCAAAGAGGCAATTGCTTTTTTTGGATGCTTTGGGTTTCTTTCTCCATTAAATGTATACTTCCCTGCTGATAGGGAGTCATCTATGCATGCAAACAGAATAAATTACACTTCTATCCACTTGATATAGTCTGTTATGCTGCTAGAATGGTCGACATGGTGGGGATATACTTGATAATTGAGGCACTTCAAGTTTTTGGTGATTTAAATGCAAGAGGATGTTTCTGCTCCTGAAATAGGTGGAATAGTTATTAACTTCAGTTGCGACAGGTTCAAGCCTTGAGTCAGGAGAAAGAAATCTAACTTCTTTCCCCCATCACTTTGTAGGAGACTTCAAATTGCCTCGCTGAAAATTTCCTGTTTTCCATGGACTCCCTTAGATTAAGCCCAACAGAAAAAAATGGGAGTGTGATATGACCCAAGCAGAATTCCCCTTATTCACCTGGAGATCAGGATAGTTTTTCAAGCCACTCAGCAGCTGTCTTACGATCTTTACCCTGTGGTTGTGCCGTATACTGTCACGCAATAAGGGGCAAAGTAGTCCAAGACTGCAGTGGGAGCTCTGGTCCAGGGCGTGAAATGAGCCCACAGGACCCCTGAGGACAGTGAGTTCTGGTTAGTAGCAACTCGCTCCCACTTTGCACTTCATGGAAAGGAGTGCCAGGCTGCGTAGATTCAGGTTTGGCAACTCAATGACTGGTGATGGCAATAAAGTGTTTCCTCATTGATTTTGGTTTTGGGACCAGATAAGCAGTGTGTTAGACATAGTAGTCAGGTGCCTTTTCTTGCAGCTGAGACACTGTTGTAGTCAAAATGAGCTTTTTTTTTTTCTCTGAAAGACAAAGGAACTTTAGTGTGTGCATGTATGTATATGTATGCATGTTTATATATACACATATGTATAAAATTGCAAGTCTATCTGCATGCATACCCAAGGCTTATGAAATAGAAGGCAGATGTCAGAGAGGGATCAAAGGTATTTAGACTAATTTTAAGCCTAAAAGCTTTAACAATGTCCTTTATCTCTGGATAAAGACGATGATTCAGATTTAATGCTTCTAACTATCCTTCTCTTCCTAAGCCTGTGTGAATGGTGGAGACCGACATTTTTCAGATTACTGAATAGAGGTCCTGCTCAAACATGGGTGTGATAATTTATGAGAGGGAAGTGAGTAGTCAAGTAGGTACCGCCCTGCAGCCAAAGTGGTTTTGTGCCAGGCACTGCTCTGCTGCAGGACCCTCTTGTCCATTATCTTGCAAGGTCTTTAGAGCCAAAGTTAATTCCCCCTGTATATCAGAGATGCTTCACAGCTGGGAAGCTGACTGGGGGCCTCTCACTGCTGCTGGGCTGCCAACAGCATTAAGAAATCCCCAAATGGCATGGACTGAAACGTTGCTTAGACCTGTCAGTAGATTAAATTCCTCTTATGCTGCTAATCCTTTGGGGTTTTAGGGATGATCAAGTGTTGCCACCCATAAAAATGTGCATGTGGCTGAAAGGCACCAGATGTGTGAGAAATCTGGGCAATGTTGGGCTGCTCCACTCCCGTCTCCTCCCAGCCCTCAGATAACGCTGCCCACAACTCTTCCCTCCCTTCCCAAAGCAAAACCCTAGGGTCATTATTCCTACTCCCCTATACCACACCACTCCCACCTCTGTTTTCCAGGCTTGACCTACTAACCCTCATTTTGCTGGATGCACAGATGCAGGGTTGGCTAATTCTTACACAATATGCTCTGCAACAGGCGTGCAGCAAACGAGGAAGCCCTGACATACAGCCTTGGACAGGAGGCAAGTTGCTATTTATAAGTCCCTGCTTTATGGCTATGTGTTTTTCTATTCAGAACCAGTTTGGCAATGTCCAGATGGTATTGCTAAAACACACGTAGCTCAGAAAAATCCAAACACCCAGTCGTGGTCATAATGCTTGTAAGCTGCATGCAATTTATCTCTTCATATGGTTTGATTTGGTCACCACTGTTAGATCACGAAAGATCCTGAAGCATTTCAGATGTAAATTACTCTCCCCAAACTTGTTATTCTTGTGATGGAGAGTCTCCCTTGCGTGTCACAAAATCCAGTTAAAAAGCAATCTTTCCTTCCATTTAAGATATACATTGTTTTTCTTTTAAAGCAGCGTGGGAAAAATGCTCACATGCTGCCAATAAAAGCTGTATATAGGAAGCCACACCATTTTCTTTCTTTTATTTTCATGTTTGGTTAAAGGTGAGCCTAACTGGTTTATTTATGAACTTTACTTATAAGGACTGTGTCCTCAAGGGAGCATTAAGTGACCAACTAATAACCCAAGTTTTATTCAGAAGAGTTTGTGCATCTGGAAATTTGTTATATCTGATCATAAACGTGTTTGACACTTCAGGAACTAAGGGGCTAATCCTGCTTCAATAAAAAAATGTATAAACTCGTAACAATTACAGTCTTTCATAGACCTGTTTGAATACCTGTTTGAATTGCAATTGTGCAACAGATACTTGGAAACAGCGGATAGCTGATCTCTGCGGACAAAGCATTATCATGCTGCAAGTGACGTTGAATATCCAGAATCCTCAGTCAGTCTTTTTGATTTGAATGGGCTATAATCAGGCCACAGAGGCTGTGAGGCTCGCTATGGGGATCAGCTTGCAGGACAGTTTTGAACAGAAAGCCCAACTCTTGGCATTAAGAGAGACCAGACTTGGTCTGTGCACAGACTCTCTCCTGCATCTTAATTTTTAGTGTGAGCATTTGTCTATTACTTTGCTTTGATCACTCTGATTAAGCATCCTCAGGGTGAGTATCTTACCATGGTGATCTAAAGGCTTTCCAAGTCCTGGTATTCCCTGATACATGGTCAGAGCCTCAAAGGGAGGGGAAACCTTCCCTTAACAATCCTGGTATCTTGTCTCAACAACTGGATGAGAGCAGCCACAATGCAAATGGCAGCTAAACCACTCCTGCCCGTATTCTCCTGGCGCGGCTTTGTCAACTGGTCCCCGGCAGGAGCTGTGCTGGGAGGCAGCTTCAGCGCGGTGCTGGGAGCGGGTGCGCAGGGGTCAGGACCGCAGGAGGGCAGAAGGGGTGGTGGGGCTGCTGCTGCTTGAATCCCCTCGCTTTCTCATTCCTTGGCCCCAAGACTTGCCTGTCCACATCCGACACTGAGGAGGAGAACGGGGGGAATACTCTCTGGTTTCTTCAATTTATAGTGCATGCAGGTCCTGTCACCTTAGTACATGTGTTGTTTTATAAAATTATCAGTTTTCTTCCTTAAACCCAGCTGTAGTTTTTGACTCAGTTCCATCAGTAACAGCTGGTAAGGAAGTGATTTCTTGCTGTATTTCAATTAAATATTTTGATGGTTAAGCTTTTCATTGGAGGTTCATTTTTTAACTAAGTTATTTTGGGTTTGAGTTGTTAAAAAGAAGAAAGTAAGTTTAGCTTTTTCCATGAAAATGCAATTGTATCGGGGGAAGGCATGAGGATGGTTTGTCCGTTTGCTAAAAAGCTGCTTTGCATCAGACCCCATGTATGTTACACCAATATGATGTTACGACTCTGGAACAGTTTGCAAACCTGTTTATTTTTGTACGAAGCTGTTATCTTTCATAGCACAACAAGCAAAGCAGCAGCCTTGGAAAGACTTTTACCCAGATAAACGTGAGAAGGTTTTCTGTCAACCTCCCACTGAGTGCGTACAGAGCAGCGGCTGTTACATCAGGTTTTGAGAGATGGTGTTAGATAAGTTTCTGAGACGGATGATCGTGACATGGTGCCTGTGATAGTGACAGATGAGGCTACGTGGTCCAGGCTTGCCTTGCGGTGTCCCTTGCTATGGCAGGACTGCAACTGCCCTGCAAGGCTGGCTGCTGTGGGCTTCAAGGCAGAGCCTTTCTGGGCTGCTGAGGCATGTGGTGTATGTACAAAAAAAATTAAATAGTATGAGCTCTTCTCATATTAACAAAATGAGGATACAAGGGCTGTGGGTAAGCGGCTGAATTTCCTTTAGCAGGAAAGGTGACATACAGGGTTTTGCATGATAAAACCTTGTGATTCGTTGCTTTTTCCAAGGCTATACGTGCGATCATGACAGGGTTCCTCTTCCAGAACCATTGAGCAAACCTCCTCATACCTTATTTTCCAGTGAGTGAGACAAGGATGTACTGGGCCTGCAGGCTGTGTGTGGGTTGTGGACTGTTTCACTGGCCCCATGGCAATGGGAAGAGTGGGTCACAGTTACTCTGTCTTGTGGCATTGCAGCTAAGACCCCTCGTATAGGACACGGTTGAAGGGGCCAGATACATAGAATAGGCCAGTGTGTGGCATTTAAGGTCCTGGAGAGGGAGAGTGGCTGTGATACAGCTTTGCCAGCCCCAGGCACCACTGCTGAGGAGCGTGAGGTGGGACCTGGCAGTACGTGCATCGTGCGCCTCGCACCTCAGGGGCATTTCTGTCCCTCGCTGTCCAGAGGGCTCGGTTGGTCTGAAGACCTTCTAGTGCTCTCTTTTACACGTGACATAGGGTGTCTGCTATGAGATGGTCTTCCTGCTCAGGGCAAAGCAGCCCACAAATTCCAAAGGCTGCTCTTCACCACAGCCGAGTCCATCTAATCCCTGCTGATGGTTACGGATGATGTCCCTCATCCTGTAGGATACTGTGTCGTCTGCTCCAGAGGGAGTCACAGGGCTCAGTATGTCACCGATGAAGGTGCAATGATAAGAAACCTGGAGAATTTGTCCCGTCTAGTGACGGTCTGTCCATTCAGACAGTGACATGACAGGTTGTGGTGGTGGGGCCTCCAGGTGGAAAATGCAGGCTCCAGCCTGCCAAACAAGCATAGCTCACCATCATCAAAAGGGGAAGGTGATACATTCATCTTTTAGCAGTGCCTAGAGTTAGGGTGTGGGCCAATTTTCATCATTTTTGTTTGATGTTTTTCTGCCTTTTCTTATTTCATTTTGAGTGAGGAAACGGCTTATGATTCCCAGAGGCAGAAGTTCTCCTGCCTTGAAAATTTAACCTGAAACATTAAAGTAATGTTCTGGTTTAGCCCCTCTGGACCTCAGGCATAAACGGTTTTCATTTGGTGCCTAGCTAATTAGCTTGCTGAGAGATGTTAATAGTTAAGCTAATAATTACTACACCTTTGCAGCTGACCTTGAGGTAACTTTAATGCAGATACTTTAAAGATAAAAATAATCATTTCTGTATTCTTTTTTATTAGAACAAAATTATTTTTCCCTATTTCAGGTGATAAGTATGAACCAAAACACATGAAAGTTCAATAACTATTGATCATAATGGAAAATTACCATGTTTCAGCATGGCTGATAGAGCAGGTTGGGAAAATGGGCTCCATTGCTTGGTGTAGATCTTTTTTGGGTTAAACTGCTCCTTCAGTTGTTGAGAACAAAGCACACACAACTTTATTCACACTTTATCCTCTTTTTCCTGCGCAGCATTTAGCAAATAGTGGTGAGCAGATTTGGGATGTGCAGAGTTGGCAAAATAAAATACAAAAATGAATTCTGTTACAAGTACAGCAATAGAGAAAAACACTTCACCCAAAATGCTATGTGGTCTTGCTCTTCATCATCACTTTCTGCATTCAGAGCTGCACACACTTTTAATGGACCTTCTCCAGCAGAAGGGATAGTGCAACCTTGGAACAACCCCCTTTTGCAGATGGGGACATTGGGGCACAGAGTAATTAACTTGCTTCCCTAAACCTCACTGTGACCTGTTATGTGTGGATGGCAGAGCGAGAAAGAGAGTTCATGTCTCACCCCTCCCAGCAATTGCAAGCAAAACGCAGAAGGAAAAGACTTCTCTCTGTTTTGGAGCTGAGGGCCCTTCCTTCTGATTGCAGCACTCTGGGCTTATTGCACAGATGTGATTTATGCAGTAATTAAATCTGCAGAATATAGTTAGGTGCCTAAATGCCTTTTAAAATGGTATTTAAAAGACAAGTCCTTGAGGCCTGACATTCAGAGGCACTGACTCCCATCAGTAGCCACTGAGGCCAATGGGACAATCGATGCTTAAGCCACAGCATGGCCTTGAGCCAGAGTGCTCAGCGCCGTGTGGGAGCAAGCCCACAATGGCCTTCTCACAATGTACAGCTATCTATTTCATGCTAATTTGTATGACTTTGAAGCAGGAAGATAGCGTGGGACAGTCTATCCTCTTGCTGAATAGCACCCTGAAAATTATTGCTGTAGGTAGGTACAGCGGGACCGACAAGTGAAATGCTCTTTTCTCAGGCCAGCCAGCGTGCCAGATTGCTGATTATTTGCTGTATTTGATCTGGCATATATCTAGTGTGACTCATTCTCTGCAGCCCCAGGAAAATGTGCTCTCTATAAGCATTTTAGAGGCTCTGTTGCTCAGTGTTAGGAAACAGAAGGAAATTCCTTCCGAATGTGTTTCATCAAAATGGTGGGCTCGATTTTCTTAAGATGTCAAGCCTGTTAGGAAAAGGGAGGAAAAATGGCATGCTGGTATTACCATGAGAGAAGACGACTGTAGTTTGCAGGTAGAGGCTGAGACACATGTTGTATTGAAAAAGTAACATTTTTCTAAATATGCAGGGAGTAAATGATTTCATGCTGGCTTATTAGTACCCTGTCTTGCTCCCCACCTTTTCCCTGCAAAAAAGTAGGTGAAAATTCTGCTCTTGCCTTTAAAACTGGAAGTGGGTGCTATGGTGACTTTATTGCCTATATTCTGTTACTATCTACTTACCCATGCAGGATCTAGCATCCTGTGGCAGGAGCTGAGCTGGTGTGTGGACAGGCTCCCCGCTCAGGTGTCAGATAGGATACAACTGTTGTGGTTTAACCCGGCAGGCAG
>NW_009195648.1:0-7286 GCF_000690835.1 Fulmarus glacialis | reverse complement strand
TGCCTTACCCCGGCAGGCCACGGCGTCTGCACCGGACACCGGCCCGGCTGTGCAGCGCGTCTGTTCGCGTGCTTTTGTACAGTTAACGGAAAAAGTAACTCAAAAGCTTGTATTTGTACACTGATGCTATATTTACGTTTATTGAATACTACAAACATTCACTTAAGTGCTATAGATGTGTTGTAGACATCTACAGCGCTACAAACATGGGGATCACACGAGTAAAATTTTTAATAAATAGTACTGACTTAACAATCGATTCGACTTCTGTATTAGTTCATTTTCTAGCTTGCAAGTGAAACAGTAAGACAGTGTCTACCGTAACACCGGTCCGACAGCACAATAACTTAGTGTTCACATTCAACTATTAGTAATAAAAACGTATCACCCAGACGGCTGAAGATCCCCTGCTCTGAGCCTTCCACCTCCCGCAGGACGCACAAGTTACCGGCCAGGAGCCAGAACCCCCGTTCCTCTCACTGAACCGTATTCCTGCCTCTGCTCAAGACCTGATTGCTACACGCTTTCTTGGGATGTGCTACGGCCATGAGCTAATTTAAAAGGGCATTGTAAAAAATCGCACCAGTTAAAATTTAACAGCGAATCTGAACTTCTACACTCCATTTATTCTAACGCATTGAAAAATCTCTAAAAAGTTAGTACTTATCTGAACCCTGGGCAGAAGTCTCAGTGGCTTTTTTTTATGCCAGATCAGCACATGCTCTCCTAGCGTGTCAGAACTAAAGCCTTTTTTTCACTTCGCAGTTACGCTGAGGCCGAGAAGCAGTGAATCACTCGCCTGCAGGTGCCAGAGGGAGAAAGTGGACTCTGGCTCCAACCCCGGAACAGCGCTGTCTTTCACCAACGTTAAGCACCTAGTTTAGGAGCAGCAGACAGGTGGACGCTGGGAGGTTTTGTTAGTCCTTGCCTTGCTCTTACATCCTTTCACCAACTTAGGACTGTCGGTGACAGGATACAGGCTGGAATGAAGCTTAGGGCCAGCCATGAGCAGCTGTTCCATGCTTATATTTTTCGACAAACATGAAGCTTCACAGGTATGTATTTTGCACTGAAAAATTACACACACATGTTGAGTTCACTGCGGTTTTGTTCAATACAAAGATCATCTTCATGCTCTTGCAACGTTGTTCTTTGAATCTCCACCTGCCTTTGAACAATTCTTGGCTGTGGAGATTTCCAGGAGAAACAAACTCACTTTATTTCTTTCGCCCACCTGCCCGGCCCACGCATTTCAAACAGCGTCAGAGCTCAATTCCCCACACCTCTTTACAGTCTTTAAACAAATTACACTGGATCCTTCAATAGCTCTCAGTGGGATGGCTAACGAAGCAAAATGCTGAACCCACGCACACATGAGCTTCTGACACAGTCAGGTGACACACAAAGACATCAAAACAAGAACTATATATACACCACAGAACTGTACATCAAAGGTCAGAGTTGAGCGCCGCCTGCTACCGCAGTCAAATGCAAGCGAGAAATATTACAAAAATGTGAAAGAACAAAAAAAATGTTGAAAATGCTTATAATCAAGAAGAAGAAATATTATAAACTCAGGGCTTACCTGCTTGGAAAGCCGATTCCATCACACCTGATAAATCCAGTAAAACTAAAATTTCATTTTTGGCAGCAGTGCTGGTGTAGGAAGTTCCCACCACACCCTACGGCAGCCCTGCGTTGTCCCTCCCTCTCATGCCAATGTCTAACAGCTGTTTCTCCTGTCATTTTATAAGCTGGATTGGGGAACTGATCTGGGCTAAGAGAGCCTCTCTGCTCCCCGAGGCATTTCTGTATTGGGATCACCGCTATCAGATCGCGCGGCCCCACAGCAGCTGAAGCAGGACCGGGTGAGGGGGAGCAAAGGAGCAGGAACGCTCCTCACAGCCACCTCCTCGGCACTGGGAAGGCTTTGCCATCTTGTACTTTCCATACAACTCGTGCTTCCTTTCAGTCTCTCTCTCTCCCCCCTCGATCCTGTTCCTAATTTTCATAAAACCTGAAAAAAAAGTGTATTTTTAAGGCCTATACCTCCCTGTAGAACATGGCTGAACCCAGACAAGTGAGTCCAGTGTTAGAGGGGAGCTGACACATGCACAGAAAGACAACACAGTTGCCCTTTGCTCCCTCAGGGAACCAGGCTAATAAAAAGCCCCACATTACAGCATCTATACAAGCTAAAAGGTGAAAATAAATCCCAAGAAATCACTGCAGTAACGATTCAGTCAAATGCATTTGTATTACCACCTACATGGCAGGATGCAAAACATGGACTGGTGAGAAGGCTGGGGATGGCAGGGTCAAAACACCAGCTATTTAAATACTACCTATGGATTCTGCTTTCTGCTGGTGCTGCCACTGTCATGCTGCGCTGGGAGCCTGCCGCGGGAGTCTCCCAGTGAAGAGGTGACAAAATGATGACCTTCCCGCCCATCTCGAGTTGCTTTCTAGACAGAATTTGAAGATCTCGTATTAAGTTTTGAAAGAAATAATAAATAAACCCAGTGGACCACTTAGCATTCAATTTCTCCATGCATAACATATTTTGACAAGTTTCTTCAGTTGTCACGTTTGCTCAAGTCACAACTTAGCACTCTAAGACGACCAAATGGTATTAAACAAAATAAAGAAGTTTGTATCTCGGGGGGATGTTAGCAACTTTCCAGTCTCTCTCATTTCGTCCTTCCATTCCACAAAGACACACATCTTAAATTTGATTTTAAAAAAATAGTTACCATGATAAGTCTTTTCCCTGAAAAAAAATCACCAATACCTGTGCATCAGCCAAAGAGCCCATTGCAAAGCCATGCAGTCTTTTTTTACTCCTCAAGGGCCCTGCCAGTGTGAGAATGGCAAAGCAAGCACTTTTCTCAAACTGCCTCGTACTGCAGAGCACTGTTCTCCTGGAAAACTAGTGCACACTTTCGGCTTGTGCTCTGGGGCTACTGCATGACATTTCTTCCCTCATTCCCAGCCTGTGCTCTTCGCTCTGGCATTTGAAGGCAGAATTAGAGGCATCCTATAACTGCCCATGATTTCTGGATGTGATAACCTGGTTATCGAAGCAATATTGCTCTATATGTACCACACGCTTAGCTTGTGGCAATGAACCATTTCTATAGCTACATTCGGAGTACCAAAGATTTAATCTTAAGCCCAGTAGTCCATAGAAATGCAGAGTATTTTGTTTAGCTTTACACACCTTAGCACCAGATTATAGTTTCACGCAGTGATTAATGAAAACAAATCTGTTTTTCACAGTAGTTCCTATATAACTGCACAAAGTATTATAAGAGAGTCATTTGAAAACTTTCATGACAAAGAATGATTGGACTGAAAAATATACGGAAATCTTGTTACCACACTTATATTTCTGAATTGTTTAAAATAAAGACAAATTATACCTTTTTTTTAATGGTGTGTGCTAAGAGATTGTATTAGACATCTCATTCATGAGGGAATCCATACTATACTGCATCTGCTGTTTTCTGTAGCAGCAATATGAAAATTAAATGTTTACACGTTATACACACAGACACAGCCATGTGACCTCATAGCACTGGGAAGATTACCTACTGCTTCCCATTTATTCAGTTCAGGGTTGTATTTCTCAATACTCTGCAGATACGTTCCTTTTGAATAGGAATATCCTCCTGTTACATAGATGCATCCGTTCATAACCACCGCGCCACACTCCATCCTTCTCTCCATCATGTGAGCCATCTGCTTCCACTCGTTTTGCTCTGGGTCATAGCAGTCCGTGATCGTGGTCTGTCCGCCCACAAAATAGATCTTGTTTTGTAATGTAATTGAACACAATCCGTATTCTTCAGGAAGAAAGGAACACAGTTCAACTCAGCGTGATAATGTTAACTTAAACTGCGGCTACATGACAAACAGTGAGCACCACTGGGGGTGGCTGAGTTTCTCCACTGAGCTTAGAAGACTCCTTAGGATTTTCTGCTACGCTTGGTAAAAGCAAGCTCAAGGCATTACAGAAGATATAGACATGAGCACCAGTAGTTAGGGAGAATCGCTTTAAAAACTTACTGTTACCAAATGTAGAACATAAAGAAAACCCTTTTAAAATTAATATAAATTATTTTTGCCAAATGCCTATGGATAGATTGATTTTATAGAAAGTTAGTTTACTATATTATTGAATAGAATGCAGCCATTCCTTAGTTCAATATTTATATAGTGATTTCTATAGAACAGATGCTTAAAGAGGGTCTTCCCTTCCCCTCTCAGAGTCTGGAAATGGGAGATGATCCCACCCTGGCCCTTGCTCCCTAAAGGCATTGCTCCTTCTATTAGGAACATGCCAGAAACTCTTAAGTGGGCTTAAAGACTCCCAGATACACGTAATCAAAATCAAGCTCTACGCTTGTTACAGAAATTGTTGTTTACCTGGATGTGGACTTGTGGTGACTATACTCCACTCATTGCTACCTGAATGGTAACTCTGGATTTTATCATAGGTGCAGCTTCCCCTGTACCCATAGTGACCTCCGGTTACGTAGATGACTTCATGCAGGACGCAGGCGGTGGCATTTCCAACACCTGTACACAGTGTGAAAGTCACAACACACCTTCAGACTGCACATAATAACCGTGGGCATAATCCCATTTCAAATAACTTGTTAATTAATATTTTAGGGTGAAATTATGCTTGCAAGTATTTAACTGAATGTGAAATTAAATAAACTTACCACGACACCTTATTTTACCAGCATAAGTCAAGAGCAATTAAATAAAACTGCAGTAATGGATACATATTGCATATAATACAGCCACACAATATTTCACAGAATTTTTTATGCAGTAATTAAAGACATATTGTCACATTGGTTTTGGAATAGGGAATTACTTTCAATATTTCACTAAGTTAAGAGATTTTTTAAAGTCATTCATATGGCAAGGACAAAGACAATGGGAGTTGAGATAATTCAGTGTCTCGGGGTATCTTTTCTGATACTTTTAGTCTCTCTCATGGTATTATTAATTACGCTATTGTACAAACAAGGACACAAACAGAACGGAGCCATGTTAACTCTGTCTCTAGGAGAACAAAACAAAATAAAACAAGGGATCGGGCAAGATGAAATGGACCAAAATTAGGAAATTAGTGTGATTTTTTTAAGCATCTAAGAAGTTTCATGCAGAAAACGGGACGAAACAACCCCACAGAATGTGTAACTGCTCACTGTATTAGTGTAGTATTCCTATTATTAAAGGAAATAAAAAGAGACTAATAGCAACGTTTGTGGAAAATGTACAAACAATGAAGAAAGTTGTAGGAGCATGATAAGTATTTTCTCCTGTTACAGATACCTCCAAAAACTCTCATGTATGTAGAAAAATACTATGTTGCATCAACTTAGAGTAAAATTTTATAATTGTAAATAATTGCATTAATTTATAAAAATGTATGATAAAATGTGTAATTGTTTATAAATTTTATAACAAAATAATACCCTTTAGTTAGGCTGTGATCCAAATTAATACATTTTTAATAGATCACTATTTCAGCTGCTAGAAACAGGTTCATTACCCTCACACTGAAGATTAAACTAAGGATCCTGAACAGATGATACACTGAAATATGAGGAAGCTGCATGCAAGAAGTTTTAAATGAAGATGACACCTTTATAAATGATTGCACAGAAAATCTTAGTAATCTGATCTTATATTAAAATAATACAATCCTTTTATAGAAGCTTGCTCTTTGACCATCTACTGAATGACCATCTACCATCTAATATCAGGTAACTTTCTGATTTCTTTCTAATCTGAACAGAAATTTTACTCCTGAAAGAAGGCAAAATTACACTGAGACTACCACTTGCTTTTCGACCCTTGTGTTCTGTGGCAGAGCCCAGCATAGCGTTTGGATGTTTGCAGTCGTTTGGGTAGTAAAGATCTGAACCAAAGCACACCAACATTAACAGGAGATTCCCATGGACTTCACTAGAACTTGGATCAAACCGTAAATGCGTCCATGGCACTTAAAAGTGGCAAACACAAAAGGATCGACATTTGAGGCAGACACCGTACAAAAGCTTACCTACCTTTGATCATGTTTGCAATAGGAAGCCATTTCTTTTTTAAAGGATCGTAGAACTCAGCTTCTTGCACCGGAGCTCCCTTTCGGTAACCACCCAACGCGTAGATGCAGCCACTCAAGGAAACTGTGCAGTGGTAATACCTTGCGTCAAGCATGGGGCAGCCTTCTGTCCATTCATCTTTCTCACT
This sequence comes from Fulmarus glacialis, assembly GCF_000690835.1. Lineage (NCBI taxonomy): Eukaryota > Metazoa > Chordata > Aves > Procellariiformes > Procellariidae > Fulmarus > Fulmarus glacialis. The sequence goes on along the minus strand of NW_009195648.1, from coordinate 1,013 downwards.
GTTATATATCCACACGGCGTCAAGGGCTTCGATGCTCTCTGTTCTATAACCTCCCGTCACATATATGTCTGGTCCTAAGCTAGTGACCCCATAGCTCTCTCTGGTGTGATCCGGCATCTCTGTTCCCTGGATCCACGCATTGGTTAAAGGATCCCAAACATGCACTTCTGATAAGGGATGCCAATAATATCCTCCAATCACATACATGCCTGCTGTGGGTCTTCTGGAAAGGCCTTTGGGATTGAGGTTCAGGGCACTGTATATAAGTGATCTTATCTTATTGTCATTCAGTCGGCATTTTTTTTGTAGGCTTAAAGCTGACCTCAAATACATGTTATCTAAGTCTACTTTGATGCAGCTCAGCAGTTCATAGATGTCTTCAATTCTTTCTTCCACGTTGTGTGCAACCCACTTAACGACAGCTTCAACGGCTGCCTCTTCTTTCCAAACATTGAGATTCTCTCTGGAGAGAATATAAGAGAGCTTCTCCTTGCCAATGTCCAGAAACTCTTCCTGCTTCCACACTTCTTCAAACTGCCATAACAATATCCTCCTGGACTCTTTTTCCAGCTCCGAGCAACCGTGGTATTCGGCAAAGGAGTGCATCCCTATGCAGTTGTCGGTATCTAAGTGCCTCACCAGAAACTGCTCACAGGCTTTCTTTACTGACACGAACTGGAGGAGGTCTGCAGCCTGGAGCAGGCTTTGGACGTTCCTCTTTGTTATCTGGATCTGCGACGTGTATGCATAATTCAGGAGGGCTTCCAGTACGGCATGGCTGAGCCCGGGAAGTCTGATCTGGTTTTTAGATTTCTCTTTCATATCGGCTGTGAACATGGCTTTAAAATAACTGCTGCAAGCCGCTAAGGCGGCTCTGTGGCAGCGGAAGATGACCCCCGAAGCGCACTGCAGGCTGATGTCGGTGAACAGCCCGTCCAGGTAAAACGCCCGGAACGCCGCCAGGAAGCCGGCGGGGTGAGAGGAGTCCGTGTAGAGGTACGCGTACTCCTCCT
>NW_009195647.1:0-5278 GCF_000690835.1 Fulmarus glacialis | reverse complement strand
CTATTAAAGACTGAGGCAAAGAAGGCACATTGACACACATCAATGATACACTTATGAAGACGGCTAGAACACAGGAAAAAACAAATTGACTTGGGCTTTTAAAATAAAAATAAACCTTGCTGAAAGATAAAGTAAACTCAGTAAAGTGAAGATGTGCTTCTTCGTTGACAATAAATGTTACACATCATTCAGTGCTAAGAATTCCAGATTTGGGATAAACTTTTTCTAGTATAATAGAATATAGAAGGGAAGAACGAAATTAGAGTTCATAAATATAAAGTGCTCTAGAATATGAAAGAGTGCCTATTAGGTTTAGACCTAAAGGGTGCAGTAAATGTGAATAAAATATAGCTCCCTCTCTTTCTCTACAGCTACACCAAACAGCATGCAACATTTTAGACGACTGTACTTCTTTGTCAAACTCACTATAGATTTTCTGCAGGACCAACACAACACAAACCATTTTCTGATCTGACACCTAGGGAAATACCAATATACAAAAGAATTTTAAATGTAGACCTGTTGTTATCTTAATTCAACCTGAACTTGGAAATCTAGTGTTATATAATTTATGATGAAAATTGCAAGAAAGGAAAAAAAAAGGACCTTTTTTTTTTCCTTTTGTATCTCTGGCTAATAGCCCCAAAGTGATAATTTGTACTTTGAGTGGCACAAAATACAGACTAGCTTTCAGTTAGAATATCAAAATGTATTAAGAGGAATAAATAGTTTTAAAGTTTTTAATAGATGCTAAAATGATAGAAGAATATCTGAGTCATTTTCATGTGTTGCTCAGAGTCTGTCAGAAGATTCCATTAATCTGGAACAGAGACAGCAGAGTGACGACGGCAGCTTACCTAAAGCCCTGATTCTGCATTTCAATGGGGCTCCAGATATACACTGTAGAATGGCTGTTACTGCATGGTTTGAATAGACTTCTTACTAACTCTGTGTATGCAGAAAATTAGCACTGCTTAAAAGAGTATTTCCTCTAGAACTGCTGCCATTTAAAATACAACTAAGTGGGGTTTTCTGACTATGAACTAGAAATTCATATTCAAACATTTCAAAATGTCATTGGCAATTTTTCCATCTTTTAAAATTTTTCCCATTTCTGACAAAAACTCAGTGTGACATTATATGTTGGAGGTGTTGACCAAAAAAAAATACCTGTGTGTTTTTATGTGCAGTGGTTTTTATTCAGTTATCCATATGAAATGATGAAAAAAGGCAAAACATTCAACTCCGGTATACTTCAGTTTTTTCTTCTAGCTCTTCATTCTCATTTCTTGGCTTGCAAAAAAGGCAGGAGCAGGTTCATGCTTTGTGATACGGCTGGCTGAGAATCCTAGTGTTTCATGAGTTCTTTTAGGGCAACAGCAGCAGCAGTGGTAGATAGTCTGCTACTCCCACCTATGGGAAAGTGGAACCTGGCAAGCCCAGCATCTTTGGATTTATGTCATGTATGAGACTGAATGTAGTAGATGTTGGTAGGGATTGGGCTTTACTGACTGCAGGCTTTAAAGTCATAAGCATTCAAAAACAAGCAGAGCAGGTAGAAAAAATTTCAGTCAGAGTTATTCAGCAGAAAAATGCTAATTTGATGCATTCATTTTACATTGATTAGTCACTGAGTAAAATATACAATTGACTTAGGCATGAAAGCTTGATGGTCTATGCCCCATTGAGTCACAAGGCTTCAGTCATGCTCCATGGACTCTTTTCTTCACAGGAACACAGCTTCAACAAAAGAGGATAAAGAGGCAGGTAGTTTCTCTTCCTCCTCCCCCCTTTTCAATGAAACCAGTCTACAGCACCTTATATGGTTCACTTGTGGAAGCTGTGGTTGCAGGGTGCTTGACGTCTCATGCACAAACAAAAACCTGGGTTTTCCTGTCCTGGCATGAGTGCTTTAATTGCAACCTGACCTGCCACCTTCCATTTTCTTCTAGCAATATTTGAAAGAAAATGGAAGCTGTAAATGCCTTTTGTAAATCCCTATTGGTATGAATTAGATGAGGCTGGAAACATATATCATGCTGAGGTTCTGAAACTGAATGGCCACATTCAGGGAGACCGAGATCTGAGGGAGGACCGCAGCAAAGCTGAAGATCTTCTCCCTTGTACTAAGGTGCCACCACAGTTCTGCAGTAGCTGAGCAGGGATTTTCGGAGTCCTTGACTTGGACAGAAGGTCTTAACATTTGCTCTGATCCCTATGTAACTATGATGTAAGTTGTATTTTGGTACTTCTGTATTTTTATGCGTAGGGCAGATGAGCTATCACACTTTCGACATACTGGCTTGGTGCTCTATTTTTCAAAATTTTGGTCCATAAGCTGAAATTTAGAAGGAAGTTGAAATTTAGATAAGGAAGAAGTAGAGAATTCAAACAAAGGCTTAAGATATTTTTCCGTAATTTTTGCCATCTGCTTTTAAGGAATAAATAAAGAATACAACCATAGCAAAATGGTGTAAAGAGATGAGATAGCATGATGAAAGCAAATAGCAAAGTATTATTATTTTCCTTTATAGTTAAAGAATACTCCATCTGCTATTACCAATTTTTCATTCTCACATCTAAGTTACAGGGTACATATGTCTGAATTTATGGATTTTTTTGTTGTTGTTTTTTTGTTGGTTTTTTTTTGGCAGCTGTTAAAACTGTTTTAATAAAAAGAAAACAAAATGCTTTCAATCTGCAGGGGTGATCCATAGTGTTACTGAAAACAATCAATCTCTGAATCTATTATTGTGAGCATTTAGACCAGATTTGATGAAAGAGAACTTCATCCACACATAACACAACTAAATACTCAAGAGAGTTCAGTTATCCTGTATAATATTTAAAAGTAAGGTCAAGATTTTTAAAGTTGGTCAATAGCTCAGCATTGTTAATTTTAAAAAATGTAGCTGCATGTGATTTAGCACTAATCTAAACAGCAAATATTTAAGAATGTATTCCTTTACCTTGTATTTAATTAAGAATGAAGCTTTTTTGGAACATTGATCCCAGCTACAGGTACTGAGCACATCACAATCTGGCTGTCTGAATACCTTTTAATATCCAGTTTTCTTTTGGTAACGATTTAAATTGAATGTCAGTGAATACATTCATTGAATTAATTCCCTTGGTCATTCTGTATGACTGTATCTGATGACTTATCCAAGGCTTCTGTGCAGATTTTACACTATTTTCTAACTCAAACATGGTTAATTTTGTTCAGTTGTGTAAAAATAGTGATTAAGACTGGGACGTGGGAGGAACCAGAAAAAACCCAGACAACAAACGTATTGTGGAAACCCTCAAAAAATTTAATTGAACCGTTAATATCCAATGCTTCAAGGAAACATCATCTACTGGCTTAAATTTTGTACAGTTTCTTCTATCAGTAGTTGGCTGCATACAACTTCCACATGAAAAACAGATGGAAGTTAAAGGTCTTGCAAAATTTCTAAATGCTATTGTAAGGAGAAAAAAAAAAAAAAAAAGAAACCGTCTTAGAAACCTTGAAATGTTTTTTTTTCTGAATATCTGACTAAGATTTGCAGAATTTTCAGTTGGCTGATGATAAATCAAGCCATCTTGGGCTGGTATTTTGTTGTTGCTGGAAGCCAGGAAAGACTTACCAGTTCTGCTTGAGATTTCTCTGAGGTTTTTAATTTTTTAGCACCCGATGCTCACAAAGAAACTCAACACATGGAAACCCACGTATTTGGCCTGAAGAAAACTTTGTCTTTATTGACAAAATAAACAAGCTACTAGTTTCTGCAGTGTTATGGTTATTAATACTATTCCTTTAAAAGAAACAAGCTTGCTACCAAAAAGCAAGATAAGGCTTCCTAGAGAAGTTTCTGAGATGATCACACATGCCAAGCAAACAATAACATTTAATTTTGCAGATTTATGAGAAGCAAACAAGTACACCCTGAATATTATTGGTAAATACTGGGGTAGAGAAGCAGAAAAAATCCTTACAAGAATTATGTCTCAGCAGACTTTTAAATAGATTCATTGCAGAGCATTTATCTGAGCTATTTAAAACTGACTAAAAGAGACAAGAAAAATCTGCATTGGTAGCATAATTTATTAGGTGGTTTAACCAGGGTTATTTCAGTTGGTAATTTTTGTGATTTGAATCTTTCTGTGAACACACTCTAGATTTTGGATAGTGCTTTCTTCATTCGAGGATCCTAATAGTTTAGACTAAGTATGCTTACTTGCATTCTGATAAATGACATAAGAAATATAGATCATGACATACCACAGATATTACATAATTGTAGATATTCTTGGTAAAAATTTACTACATTTTTAAAATAATAGGTGATCTCCTGTGAAGCTGTGAAAAGTCAGTATCTTAACAATTCATGAACATCACAATGACTATGCGTGCTTTCATAGTTCTACTGATCAGAGTATATTATCTTGACATTCTGTGCAATATATCTACTGTTCAAAGCTTTCATCTAGTTAGAGAAAAAGTTGCCTTCTCTCATTCTAAAGAATAACATTTAATGAGAAAAATACACTAATCTAGAGAAAAAATGATCAGGAGAGCATGGGCTACCAGGGTTATCAGTGCTATCTTCCTTAGTGTGTAACAGTGATATGCTGTAGTCCTCCAAACAACACAAAGACCAGTCCTCCAACAACCCCTCTGAAGACCTAGCAATGAAAACATTGAAATAATATCACTGGCAAAATGTCTTAATAAATTAATAAAATAATCCCAAATTCTGCTGTAATCCGATGCTTTTAAAGCAAAACCAGATATGTATGAAGGAAAATTTGAAACCCGTAAAAGTTCCTCAGTAACCTCCCAGGCCTTTCCAGAAGCTCTGTGATTTAAGATGTGTGGAGCAAGTCTATAAAAAAAAAAAAACAAACACAGGTGCCAAAATATCATATGAAAATAATATTAAAAATCTCAGCCAAGGGGTTATTGAACTTTTATTACAAAATCATGGCAGTGTTTTGGGGTGATAATACTCATAAAGAATAAGGGGACTTTGAGCCTTTGCTTTGTTTTTTTTTGGTACTAAACACAATATGCTCATTCAATATAGATACCAAAAGACAAAAAGTATATAAGCACTGAAAGCTTTGGAGGGCTCTAATGCATTGACTAACAAATGATAAATGTTATTCAAGTAAGATATAAGTGCAATAGAACTTAAAATAAAAATGCAGTGAGCAAATTATCTGTTAAGCTGTGGGGTACTTCAGCATACTTAGAAGGAAAGAGATTAGGGATTTATTATTAATAAAAATAAAA
>NW_009195646.1:0-6280 GCF_000690835.1 Fulmarus glacialis | reverse complement strand
CTCCAGTCGTGAGACTCATCCCACCATATATTTTATTTTAGATCAGAAAGGGAGCTTGCCAGACAAATGGTTAATAAACAAAATGGTTAATAAACAAAAATTTGGTCAAATTTAAATCTGTAATCCAGAGTTCAAACAGAATTCTAAAAAGACATGCATATGGTCTTTTTATGTAGAAACAACTATTTGTCTATGTGTTCATGAAGAATTTTGTGTTAATAGACCAACTAAAATTCATGCAACTAAAATTCACCCCAGCAAGTGTGAATTTCTCTATTTTGTGTTTTGGCAAACCTATCAAAGATCAGGCTAAGCAAAACTCAGTTATTGCTTGTCTTGTGATGATCTAAAATTTGTCATTCTTTTTGTTCTGTGAAACTGAATGACGTGCATGAACTAGACAGCATGTGAACAAAAATTTGTTCAATATTATTCAAGGAAAGTTTATACTGCCAATAGATTGTTAGAAGTTCAGTAAAAAATACTAATTCTGGTTTTGAAAGGGCTTGAGTTAGAGTAGACATTAATTATAGAAGAGAAAATCTGAGGTTTAAATAAGGATTAAAAATTGAAACAAAAGTAAATAGAAAAACATAGACTTCACCCAAATTGTGGTATAGTTATAAAGAAATAGAAATGTAGATTAGATGAAAATACACAGGAGACAGTTCCCAGAAATCACAGTTCACAGGTTTGCCAGTATTCTGGCCACCTTAAAAAATTGTGTTTTAGTCAAGCTATGAGATCGCATATGCTGGTGTTCATGGCCTTCTTAGAAACTTTGGAAAGAAACAGCTGAAACTAAAAAGAATTATTTCATAATCTTGTTTTGGCAAAAATCTAAATATTTTATGCTTCATGTTGCACTCAGTCCATGCATGGAACATGAAGTATGTGGATTTTAAAGTACTTATGAATAATTGGCATATGGAATTCTTCATTATTATTTGTAATTGTAATCTATCTGTAAAACAGAAAATATTTCTCTGTGGGATGAGACTGTTAATAGTAGATAACAGAACATAGATGTTTTGGTGTTTATTTAGTATGAAAAATAGAGTCTAGATATGCTAGTAGATAAATATGAATGTTGGGTTATAAATTGCTACTAATTGTAAATAAAGTAACATTTTAAAATTATAACTTTAAGCATGACCAGCGTTTTTTAGTTTAACATTGTTTAGTGTATTCACTGTTATAATTACATTTTAAATTGCATTCTAAGATAACATGGTAGACAATGAATTGAGAAACAGTTTTTCATTATTTTATATTTTACTAACATGCACAAATCTATCATTAATAAAAGGAGTTGTGCAGCTAATGCTGGCTGCTGGCAATTTATTCTCTCTAGAATTTTCATACTGAATTGCGTAATAAACTTTATTATAGTATCTGCTTGGCTGCCTTTATTGTTTGCAGGAGACATATTCAGCTGAAACTAAAAAAGGTGAAGCAGCTGTCTTTCATAAGCTTGTTTGGCAACTACCAGGCAAACAGATTATTTAGAGTTAAAAATGGCCTGTACTGTGACTGGAGGGAAAAATTGAAGAGAATAAGTACAAAACTATTCTGAAAATGTTAGCATACAGTGCCTTTGGGATATGCTACTGTTGAATTGTAAGCCACATGTGAAAAGGGCTTTGGCTTATAGAGCATCCTTACACCGTTGACATGAAAATTTCCTAATTTTCACATTATCTTGGTAAGAATGAGGAAAGAGTCCAACAGTTTTGTTGTACATGCTCAAACATCTCAAATATTTTCTCTGACCATATCTGTCACCATTATGTGCTAAAAAGAGAAGGACAGGTAGCAGCTAGGGCATTGAGGTGATGACACAGAGGAGAGGCCAGAGTTCGAAGCTGTAAGTGGGGAGTGTGCTTCCTGGCAGGGATCCCTTGGGTGTGCTTGGCACCATAGTGGTGGGACTTCCTCAGAATACAGTTTAGCATTTTGTTCTCCCCCATTGTGTGGTTCTGTACCTTGGACAAAGATTAGTGTTTCAGGTCTAGTAATTGTGTTTGGTGCACAGAATCATGAGCAGGAGAAAGATGATCATATAGGACTACAAACGAGTGACATCGAGGCCTGAACACAGGAGCATGATGCAGGGGTAAACTGTGTGTGAACTAAACAGGCTAAATTCTTCCTAGAAAGGCAATATGTTAGATGAAAAATTTTAAGAGTAGCTTAATAGTAGGTCTTTACCAACGCGATGCAGATTATTTTGCTTATTCACTGTTTGGCAGTGTGCATAATTTTATTTTATTTATATGCAGACCGACACAAGTGAAGTGGCAGCTGATGGTTGCCAGTTGCTACAGGAGAAGCGGTAAGTTCTGTAACTTTTTTGTAATTGGTTGGAGGTTTGTAACATTTTTTGTAATAAGCTGGGGTTGTTCAGCCTGGAGAAGAGAAGCCTAGAGAATATATTAAGGGGGCTTATAAGAAAGATGGAGAGAGACTTTTTACCAAGGCCTATAGTGACAGGACAAGGGGCAAGGCTTTTAAACTGAAAGAAGGTAGACTTAGATTGGACATAAAGAAAAAAATTTTTATGATGAGGGTGGTGAGACACTGGAAGAGGTTGCCCAGAGAAGCTGTGGATGCCCCATCACTGGAAGTGTTCAAGGTCAGGTTGAACAGGGCTCTAAGCAACCTGATCTAGTTGAAGATGTCCCTGCCCATGGCAGGGAGTTGGACTAGATGATCTTCAAAAGTCCCTTCCAATCCAAACCGTTCTATGATTCTATGATTTGTTTTGTTTTGATTGATGTTTTGATTTTTTTTCTTTTGATATTTTCTACCTGATGTGAAGTCCTAAAGTTTGTTTGAAAATTCAGTTACATATTATTTTGTTATGTATTTCCTGTGTAATAAAACATGACTTTTCTTTGAAGTCCAGGAAGTGTGCCTGCACTGACTTATGCATGAAACGCTCCTTGTGCTGTTAAATAAGTAAAATAAAGAAGATACTACAGCATAAATGATCTGACAGAATTTTTTAAAATGTAATTATACTACCATCTGATCTAACATAAGTAATTAGATTTTAAAGTTGCTTAATTCCCATTCCTTTTCAACAGCAGGTATAATTTTTCGATATTAAAATAGTATTTGCATTACACAAACAAAAGACAGCCTTAGTGTGCTGTATTTTCATGCTGGGAATATAATATGCCAATAAGCAAAATGGAAAGAGACTAATTTTTCTGGGTTTTTTGTCACCTAAAATGCATTCAAGGCACTTGATGACGTAAATGATACTCTTCTTTCTCGCTGTCCCCTTTTGTCACTCTCCTTTATGCTTCTTTAGAACTTTGCAGAGCAGACTTCCATAATAAATAAGTGCATTTTCTCACTCTGCTCAGTTATTTGATACAACAGTGAGAAAAGGAATAGGACCTAGGAAAGTCAGTGAATTAAGAACAGTCAGCACCACCCGAAACTACACAGATTAACTGTTTTCCCAGCAAAGAAACACGATGGTTTTGGCTGCTTTGTAGTTCATTTGTGATTCATTGGCAAAATTCCCAGCTTATCGTGTTAACATAGAGCAGGTCAGTTTGATCTCTACCTCGCACTAGGAAAATAAAAATAGTGATATCTCAACAAACTTTTTTGTCAGATATTTTATGGGTGTGAGGTTTTAGGTTCACAGGGTCTATCAGTCCTTTCCATAATAGTCAAGCTGAGCCAAAATTGAAGGCAAAAGTCATAAAGAGTAGTTACTTCGCTACCAGATCTGGGCAAAGGAGAGACACACAATTAGTATTCTGATGGAAGGAAGGGTAGGCAGAGCTCAGCTGTTACACATTTCTATTTTACCAGTCCGTACATTTGCAGCCTCGGATAAGCCCTGGTATGCTTGATACAGCTTGTCTGGTAGATGTGTCATAGAACAATGGGGTCCTAGAGGCAGGTCAAAAAAGGGCAAAAATCAGGAAACTCCTCTTAATTAATTCTGTTATTTACAGAGTAATTTGGACTGTTTTCAGAAGCTCTTAATTTTTACTATCAGTAATTAAAGAATGTTAAGTTCGGTTTTATCAAATTTGATCTTATAATATTAAATCATGTACTCAAACTAAAAAGATGAAGTGATGTTAAACTGTATCAATTTCTCATCAGATATTCTTTTTTATGTTTGGATATGTGGATAGGAGATGTTTGTTTCGTTTGCAGGTAACTACCAGAAAGCTCTAGAGAAATACAAAGTCATTCACAGAAAATTCCCAGAGAACGTTGAATGTAAGTTGAATTTCCTTTGATGCTTGACTGGTACAAGCATCAAAGGAAACTTGTTACATTGAATGTGTGTGTTAGTAATCGTATGATGTAAGTATTTTTCATGTGAAAATATTTTCATGAAATAACATTTTTACTCCTGCTAATGCTGCATGTTTTCTGTGACAACACTAAAGCGTGATTTAAGAAATATTAGGGTAATGCTGAAGCAGAGAGATGAAAATAAACTTCAACTGTAGCGGATTGGTTGAATTATTTCTTATACATACATACTAAATTTTATAACCATGTTACTTATTTAATCTTTCTTATGATGAAATATATGTATTTTTACTTCTAGTCACTGCTAGTTGAAACTCGCTGTGTAAGTTTCTAGATATAAGAAAATCTTATTTTTAAGTTTTACCAAAGCCAGGCCTTCCAAAAGAATGTAGAGGGTGAGATTTTGTTGTTGTGTTTTTAAGTATAGTTGGTCAACCAGTCTCTAGAAAATCCGTAGAGAATTTCAAACTAAACTACAGGAAACAATTTTGAAGAGTAAGACATTTTTGCACAATCAGTCACACCTGTATTCTAAATGAAAAAGCCCTGTAGAAAATAGGGTTTGTCACTGGTTGTGAAAACATCCTCTTACATCCTCACTAATTCCAGAATACAAGGTTGTAGCCAACAAGCCTACGCTTTTAAATGCTATGTGGGAAGAACATTCCCTGTATTTTAAAATAAAATTGTATCATTCTGCTTTAACAAACGTACTGCTTTTTCAAAGAGAAATTATACAGCTCTGTGGTGCAAGAGAAATTCAATACTATGACTCCTCAAAGTTATAAGCAAAGTGTTGTGTTCATATTGGTCAGACATATTTCAGAGGGGTATTTAGTAAACTTTTTAGAAGGCTAATATTTTTCTGAATGTCGTTTCTACGAATTACAAAATGGAGGCAAGAGTTAGACAAGACAATTGAACTGATTTAAAAGTTTTCTGCTGCTGAAACAATGGTTCTTCACTCATCCCTCCCTGGCCGTGTGCTCCCAACCATCTTCCTTATGCGCATTCTGATGCTTATCTGATCCCTCAGTGAACACGTTCAGCTCCCTAAACCAGCAGAAAACTAACTTAGCACAAAAAGAAAGTAACATATTTGTGAAAGCAGTCAGGAGGGTAGTGGATCATGTCATGCTTGTTTCTGCTTCAGAGGCAGTTCTTTCAAAGGGATCTTGACAAACTAATAGGAATAGCAACAATGTTTTCAGAGTTTGGTATAATGTCTCAGGAGACTGTTTTTAGGGGTTATTTTGGTTCCATCATACAGTTATAGTCAATCTTCATGTCTGGTTTGTTGGGGTTTTTTTAATTCTATAAATACTAATCTTTAAAAAAATCAGCGACAGCAACAGAAAAAACAAACCATTCTGATTCACTTGGCATTTGTAAAATTGTTTTCAACAAAATGCTATTGATAGTGGCTCCTCGGTAATAATTTAGTATCATTATTATGCTTTCCAGTTTCCAAAATATTTTGCAACTGTGTAGAGTTCTGAGCCAGATGAGTTGGTGTGTCTTGTGCCTTCCACGTATATAAATGGTATTTGTACTGTTCATGGATATAGACACTGCATCATAGAAAATACTGAATTATTTGCAAAATATCACAACTTGCGTAGTGATACTGGACTAGAGTCACTTTTTATTCCCAGTTATTTGCATTGTTTGCCATTCTGTATGTCCAGTTCTGCTAGGATGCACTTGCAGTTTGACCTGCTTGTAAGCCTTTTTTTTAACAATGTTCTGCTTTTCAATTAGGCCTCCGATTTTTAGTTCGTCTCTGCACAGATATGGGGCTGAAAGAAGTCCAGGAATATATGACAAAGCTCAAGAAAGTGGAAAAATTAAAAGAAATAAGAGAGCAGGTAAGCTTGTTTCTTTCTGTGATTATACAGTATCACTACATACGCAGATAGAGATAAAATAGTGTTTATGATACTTCAAGATACACTTTTGTACACTGTTCGCTGGGTAAAAAACTGGC
>NW_009195645.1:0-9282 GCF_000690835.1 Fulmarus glacialis | reverse complement strand
GGAAAAAAGGGGGAAAAAAGGGGGAAAAAGGAAAAGAAAGAAAAAAAAGAAAAAACTTTCAGCCCTGTCATGTGCAGAAGCTGAATATTCGGTATGAGTCTTTTAAGCACTTATTCTATAGGCCTAACAATTTTTTTACCAATAATTTTGTTGAGTATCACTCATGTATGGCTGTGGACAAGGCCTTTTGTCTTTTCCTTAGGAGATCAAGATCTTGCGGGGTCATCCAAAGACCAAAAGGAAAACCTTTCCATTAAATTCTATGAGATTAAGTTGTAAACAGTTAACATAAGTTAAAATAATAAAAAAACACACTAAAGTGCACCAAGGTTTGCGTAAATCAATCAAAAAAGTCAAAGTACTCTTTAAACCTAGCACAGTGGAAAAAGACCTCTACAACTGGAACTCTACTAGGATAATTTGAAATTCGTTGTAGCAGGAAAAGTAGACATCCAGAGGGACTACAGAATACCAAGTATACATTTTAATACAAAAGCATATAGAAAATACGGGTGAATCTTGATAAAGATCAGGCTCTTTTCTAGTGGGTTCATGAGTCATTACATAAACAATCTAATAGAGTATGTAGAGAGTGACTTGTGTCACTCATGATAATATGACGTGCATCACTCACAATGACATACGTTACTCTCTCTATATACACATATACATACACAGAAGCACTTCATACAAATTAATTATTTGTACCCGTCAGTGGCTGCTGATAAGACCAAGAGCAGGTGAGCAAGTAAATCTGCTGCTCACGGTAGTGGATACCAGTACCATACTAGGATGGTAGTGAGAACGTGAGCTGATCATTTAACAGTTTTTGGTTGCTGACCTGGCAGTCTGTTATGAAAATACTGAATGTAAGAAATGTCAATGCAGAACACTACATTGATTTTTCTCTGTATTTCCCACATCAAATACTATCTTGGTTCACAAGATGGTTCCTGATTTGAAATGCAATGGAAGTGCTGTGAAGTGTTATGGAATACATCCTACTGCAATACACACTAGGCCAAAATAGTTTCATAAATATTTGTCTTTCGTTACTTTTGTGTACTTTTATCCTGCTAAACAAAATTATCATTCCACTGTTTTTTCTGGCTCCCATAAAGCTGATCTTGTTGGAATAAGAAAACTAAGTAAGGATGTTGTTCCTGTAAGAGCTCTACTGAAGGTTTTAAGCACAAAGAAACCAAGCTTGCTTTATAAAAGTGCGTATTGTTAGTTTTCTAGATATGGACAGGAAACATGTCTGCCACATATACAGAATTTTGAATTAATAAAACAAAATTTGTCCAGTAATTACTAACCCACTAGTTATTGTTTGTACCAAGTGTAGTAAAATCCAGGTTATCCAAAATTACGGTGTAAGCATTGGTAACGGTAACATAGGTCTCCATACTTTAAATGCATTAAAGAAGAAAGAACTGTGGGAAGCTGCAAGGCCTCTGTGCTGATCTATGGATACTTTTCTACCGAAGCAGCCTTTTCATACTTGTGAAAAGGCTGCTGTCCACTGAGATGAAGTTAGGGAGCACAGTGGGACCTTAGAACATCTGTTTTCATGTGTTGGCTCTTGCTATCTCACAGGTGTGCCCGAGGAGACTATTTAGCACACATTCAATGGCTGGCTGGAGGCAGTGGGAGTGGCCAACCTTTTGCTGGGGGGACCCAGAGGAGAGTTTCTGAGAGCGCTTGGAGGAAAGTGTAAAATACAGGAAACATCTCTGGCAGAATCAGATGCAGTCTGATTTTAATCACAGTCAGAAGATGGAAAGCTTCATTTAGAGTCATGCCAGTCTAGAGGCTGTCTTGTGGCTTGGCCACTACCTGAGCTGAGCTTAGGTTTGTTGAGTCTAAAATTTGACACCCATCTGCAATAAAATCCTGGGTTCAGGCAAAAACTCGTAATTTAACAGGTATGGACTGATCCAGCATCACTGCTTCAGAGAGGCAGAAAACTGCACTGGTCATATTATGTGTGGCTTAAGTCTTGAGAGTTCAAAAGTGCCTAAGATTTACCTCACCCTCTGAGACAACTCAGAAATCTAGTTGAAAAGAATGATACAAAGATAGAAGCAAGAACTTGACAGTTACAGGTAGCCCATGCTGTTCTTGCTCTGTGAAAGACTGGCTTAATTTAGAGTCACTCTCAGACTAGGAAGTGCTACTACTATGAATATACCCAGAAGCAAAATAATGTGTTATGGACCTGAGACAGAATGCAGACAAGTGCTGAGTGACACCTGTTCGCCTAACTTAGCTCTCCTTTGTCAGGACAGTGAAGTTTCTAAAACTTCTGTGATTAGCTCCCCAAACGGTCTCTTATAAAACATACAAAAAACTTCATGACTAATGTGCAAATATAGCTATAAACCATGCAACAATATGCTGCACGAATACAGAGATAATGACATCTCTATAATTTTGCCTTTTATTGAAACATGGCTATGACATTTGATTGAATGAGTGACTTCAAAAATAGAACCAACAGCAAATGGGCCCGATTTAACATATACTAAGAGAAGTGGACACCTTTCATATGCAGTTGCCACTGCTAGGTCACAAGGGTGAATCCATAGAGGCAATCCTCTAGGAAACTTTTTGGGTGGAGAATGGTGGGCCTGGGTGAATGGGTGAATGTTAGCCTTGCATTAGTAAATATTAGAAGGCCCACTAGAAGACTCTGTGCTTGTGAGGAACAGTTTGGTTAGCTTACTCTTCAATCAGCATCATCCACACCTGGTCCAGTAACATCCAACGGCACAATGTGATAGGAACTACATTCATGTATTGAAAACTTATTAGTGGGAATATGTTCACACAGTACACACACATATACTCAGAGTTATAAATAAAACTTCAGACTGATATTAACTTCTATTTCTATCTAATTCTTCACCCTGGTGTTTTCATCAAAAGCTTGAAATTCTTCAAGAATATTGAGTGTCCCATCCCCACTGAAAGAGGAGATGTTTCTGCACTCTCTTTATGTTTGTTATCCAAACCGTAGGGCAGCCTATTTACCAAAGAATCACATTCCTAGACTGGCAATCAAGACCAATAACCTGAGGAAGCAGCACATCTCATTTAGTTTCAGGGTTTTAAAATGTCATTAACTGCATGAATTTTAAAAGCTAAACTACAAAAACTGTTCTCAAAGTCTGTATATCACACTAAGCCTTTTATTTTGATTGATATATTGATTTATTTATATTGATTTTATTTCCCCTTCACAAACCAACGCAACGGACTTTTTGCTGTCCTTTATTTCTTCCAGAAATTGACTAGCCAATTCTTATGGTAATGAAAATACCTATGCACCAATCTCACTAATATGTAACACTACATTTTAATTTTCAATGTGCTTTAATTAACATGAATTTAATAGAGTTATTAAACTGTTGGAAAATTTGAGATAAATCTTTTTCTTTAATTCAAACTAGGAAACACAGTTAATTAAGCCTCCAGATAATCAAATGCTTGAGGAGAGCTCCAAAGTTTAGACATGTTTCTAAATCTCAATAAATGCCCTTTCTTTATTGATTATTTTATCTCAGCTCTACCTGCACAGTTAAATGAATGTCAGCTTTATGTCAATTACAGTCTCAGTCACATATTTCTAAGAACTCGTATAGAAACTCTATGTTTGACAATGGTTTGGCATGGAGATTTAGTTTTCATGATTGTAATTAGTATAAAGAGCACAAATTACTATTAATTCTGAATATAATACAAATTCCTAGAATATGTTATGAAATTTTCAATTTCAAGATATCCAGGCAAAGTTTTGTGCTTAGAGTAATAAACATTTTCCCTCAATAACCTAGTCACACTCTGGTTAACACAGTGGAGGGATGGATTGTGAGCCCCTTCATTTGACTAGCAAATTGAAGACTGGGCTCTGTCATAGCTACATCCGAGAAAAAGACAGGTTTTTAAATGGATAACATTTGTCTAACAGTTGTTTCTTCCTCATTCTTACGCCATAACCCATGTTTATGATACTGTAAAAATCAGAAAAGATGGGAGAAACGAGAAGAGTTAAAGCAAAATCATTCTCCTTTACATAAGAGATGATAGCTTCATCCCTTATTTCCTCCTCTAAGAATGGAGTCTGCAGAACTTTTTCTATGTTATCTAGTTAGACATCAAACTCTTCAGAGTAGGGCCTGTTTCTTTTTAAGCATTTGAACAGTGCCTAGCAAAAGCTGTCCACAGTCTTTGTTGTGACCTTTTGCTACAGCTGTAATGAAGAACAATGCCAACAGAAGAGGAAATATGACTGTGCTAAACTATCCTGACTATGTTTGTGGCCAGAGTATTTACCATAGAAACCTTGTGCATACAAATCTCTCATTCACAGAATCATTCTAGGACAAATATAAGGATTTCTCTAGAAATAAAGTTGTAGCATGGCTTATGCTATGGTTATATACTATATGCTTTAAATACTCCTTTCTCATTACGGAATAGACATATTTTTTCTGACATATTTCACTTGTTAAAAGTGGTTTGCAACCAGTTCCACAGAGCTCTGGATGCCACACTGCTTATATGACTCTACTACATCTGTTTCAATTAATGAGTAGTTTCCTTGGAATAGGACATAAGCCAAGATGGTGACACTGACAACCACTATTCAAAGAATGGGAATCATTAGAAGAAACAATAGGACAGCACTTACAAGTAAATAACTCAGTTTAAATGGATTGCTAATGAATTTGGTTCAACACTGAAAACATTTATGCTTTCATTTACAATAACTTAATTCCAAATCTCTTCTGAAAACAGGCATTACAATGTTTGGAATACTTCCATGCAGTGATTGCTTTAATGTTTATCTTTTTGGATCCCATCTGACGTAGCAACATTAGGACTGTAGCAGAGTGAAAAGGTCTCCTGCAGAAACCTTAGATTTCACTTGAGAGAAGGCAAATACTTATGTATATTAGTATGTATTTCTACTTACTCACAAACTGCAGGGAAGGACAAACCCACAAAGGCACTAGACAGATATTCTGTATACATTTCATTTGCAACTCCTTCCAGGTAGTATTTCTGCCACGTATCCTCCTCAATCTAAAACAAAGAAACACAGATGCAGAGTTCTGAGTAAGCTTTCTTTAAAATTTACAAACAACTGCTTAAACATTAATCAGATTTTAACAAAGAAGTCAGTAGACTGTTATGGCAAGTAATATTGCTTATTTTTACAGGATTTCCTGGAATACAAAAAAAAAAAAAGTCCATGTAGTCAGTAAATCAAGTATCCTATGTAAAAATAATGCACTCAATTCTTGGCAAGCACATTCAGCATGAGGTGAAATAAGGTTGTAGAGAGTTTGAGGAAAAAAGTTTTGCAGTTTTCTTTTTCTGAAAATTCTCTAGTGAAATGGTTGCATTATATTGTTATTTGAGTCTCTCTAACAATGTTTCAATTATTTTCACCTTGTTTAGAAGTCCATCAGCATTCAAAACTCATCATTTAAAATTATAACTTTTTTTCTTCTCTCCATCTATAACTAACAAGGAAACATGAGAAACGTATTGAAACAATTTCTTCAATGGTCATCAGTGCTTTAGGACAACAACTGAAGAAAACTTTTACTGCTCAATTCAGAGATATTTTACTGTTGAAGGTATGAAGGAAAACAAGTCAGAGGTGCTACAGGACTACCATCAAAAGCTCAATATATTTGCCTAAGCAGAAGTTTCTAGTGATATTTGAGATGTGCATGCAATCCCACCTAGCTTGCAGCTGCTGCCCTGGGGTCCAGTGAATGCTGTGTCATATCTATAAAGCTTATGTCTCAGACACTCTACAAGGTCTTTCAATTAGCATCAAACACCTATATTAAGGTAACTGGATCAAGCCGCTTAGTATCCATCAGTAGGAATAGCACCATAATTCAGAAGAGCAAATAAAAAGTTAGCTGATATGACTGGAAATATAGCATACGCTGAAGCTGTTCACTGTTGAAATCCCAGTTCTCTATAGAGTAATTTGTGCCCTTATCCAAAGTTTGTTTGAGATTTGACTGTCATTCCCAATGAAACCTTCCTAGGCAAACTACGGAAACCACCACAAACACGCAGCTTCACATCAAACAGTTGCTTCCCTATTTATTACATCACATTAAAATAGAGCAAAAATTTCAACTATAATGGGACATTCCTGCGTGTAATTATCTCTTTGGCTTTATTCACTAATTGTGTTATATAAATTGTGCGAACAGAGAAATTCATGCTTGCAAGAATTACACACAGCACCAAAAATGTATGTATGATAATACAGCATATATCAAATTAGCGAGAAACATGTCAATTACATCAGACTAGCAAAAATAATGTGGGGTTTTTTTTTTACATTACTACATTTTCATCAGGAAACAAGTAAAAAGAGAGAGATTGAGAGATCAAAGATTTTAACTTTCTTAAATAAGGCATATGATTTTACAGATCATGGAAATATTTATCTTGTAATTTAGTTCATGTATAAAAGCTATATTTTATTCTTTGCAGAAATAAACTCTTAGTTCCACTGTTTAGGTAGCCCCATTATGGTCTTCATCTTACAGAGCAGAAAGTAAGACAGTATTGAGTTTAGATGTGAAGGCCATATAAAAATATTTTTTTAAAAACTATTGGTAGAGATTTGCAAAGCTACCTGAAAAGACGAAGTACCAAATACCGACTGTGTTGAGACGGACCTAGATAACTATATATCTCCTAAACATTTCACAAATTGTCTTTTTCTGATATCCCCAGCTCTTCCTGAAGCTCAGTCTACGTTGTGTAAAGAGATGACGATAGTAATCCTAGCAGGAAACAGAGTTGCAGCCAGGCCCAATGAAGTGGCAAAAAGGATGCTTCAGGAACATCCATCCTCATAACCTACTGCAGGTAAGGCTCAAGTGCTTTAATCTACACTGCTGATCTTGCTTGCCTAAAGTCCCAGAGCCAGTGTAATGGCAACCAGCTAAGTATGAGCCAGATTTTTTTTTTTCCCATTACATAGAAAACTCTCAGCATTTCAGAAATTCTTATCAAAGGATTCAGTCCAATAAGACAAACAACTTATGACCGCTTTAAAATTTTGTGCAGCTACATTACTGCCCACTATGTCAAATGCCTTGGATAATATCCAGTCAATGATTTTAATGGTATGAAATGCCTTATGGCAGCAAAACATAGGCCTGTATATTCTTTATGGTAAAAGCATTACAGTATGTTAGGAGGAGTGTGGGGTTTGTTATGAACATATATTGCAAACAGCAATATAAGTGTACATCTCTGCCAGTAGTCAAGAAAAGAAATTAATACATGGGGTGTAAGTGACTTGGGTAAAGGTTTCCAAATTAATTTTTCAGCTATTCAGCAATAAATCAAATTGAGAAAAGCATCTTTAAGCAATAATTTGTCCTTGCCTGTTGTGTCAAACTACAGCTGTTTTAAAACTGCATTAAAGCAAGAGGTTCTTGCATGACTTACAGGACTTAAAGGAAATCTCACTATGTAAATTAAAAAAAGGATAAAAATTTAAGATGGGAAAAATTAAAGCACATGCTCTAATCACCAGACAGTTCAGGTCTGTAACCAACAACATACTCTATGCATTTATGATATATCCAGCAACTGGCTTTCTGCCTCTTAAATTGAAAAATGAACTCATGCCTACATAGATATCATTCAAGACTTTTTTCTGGATATTAATTCTACTTTTCCTTTAACTGGTTTGTTTACATTGTTGTTTCATTAGTTGTACTTCTTATTCTACTCTAAATTATGCTTCTAAACAAGGTATAATCAGATGAAAACGTTAAGTGTTTAACAAAACTTTAATTTATTTTTTTAATTTTAAGTTAAATCTTTATGAACTTTTTAAAACTTATATGCTTTAGGAAATAAAATTATATAAGCACAAGCTGTAAAAGTAAACTACATTTTAAAAACAAAAGCTGTTATGGTTACAGAGTCCGATTCATTCTCCAAGAGTCTAGAACAGATTTTTCTTGTTCTTTCTTACACATTTTTATTAAACACTTAATATTTTCTATAAGTTTTAAGTTTAGTTCTGTATTGCGTATTCTTACTCCAGTTCGAAATCATGAAGCTCACAAAACCCCATAAAATAAGAATTCTATAGAAATGCAGTGATGTTGCTCTTCCTACTCCTTTTTTTTCCTCTTTTGGAGAGCTGTCTTCATCCCTGCTTCCCCTGCCTGCAGTTCCATAAGTCTCTGCCCTTGACTCTGCCTCTTTGCTTCTCTTCTCTACCATATCATTACCTAAGGTCACTCACAATACCAACTGAACTGTTTCCCTAGGCTAATGTCCTGTGTATCTTGCTTTCTATTTCCCTCTTAACTCCTTTATCCAAATGGAAATGTTGGCCTGCCTAACTGACAGGTGCTGGAGGACGTATAGCCACCAACAGTGCTTTCACTGATAAGAGTTCTTTATCTTACTTCTCCATCAGCAGTGTTACCACCTCCTCTTTCAGGCTCATAACGTGGTTATCTTCTTTGCCTGCTTCAACCCAGTCACTTATTCTGTGCTTAAATCATACAGACAACTTGTCTTCCCATTAATCAGGATAATCTGTGAAAAAATGTCTAAATCATGTTAGAAAAAATTTCACCTTTAAAAGCTTTAAGAAACAGCAAGGTCAACTCCATGTCAAACTAGCATTTTATGGATAGCCAGTACCAAAAAAGTGAGGGATTCAGTACTGTCATACATACTAAGCTCAGCGAGCAAAACCAGGATCATATTATTCATTACCAGGAAATAAAGCAACAGCCACATTAAAAGGCTTTAAGAAAGGGAATTACAGCTGAGCCTCTACGGTTGCAGAAGCACGTGTCAGGAGTGTAGTGTCCTAGCAGCATATGTAAGAGCTACAACTCTGCTGTCTAACTTAAGGAAGTGTTTGCATACCATGTCCACACATGGCTTGTACTGAAATGCTATAATCATAATAATGCTGAGCTTTTCAAACTCTTTTACAACTTAAAAGCACCTCTTCCCTGTAATAGCCTGATCCACAGCTTGTTTAAACCACTCAAACATTCTCTACTGATTCTGACATGCTTAGGATCATTGTCTGACCAGCACAAAGCAGAAAGAAACTGTGTTTTGACGTAATGATTTAAGTTAGGAAAAAAAAATCAAAATAAATTTTAGATCATATCATTATTATGTTATAATATTATATTCTTAAATAAAATCTATTATCTTGTCATATTGCATTATTTATATTACTATTAC
>NW_009195644.1:0-22627 GCF_000690835.1 Fulmarus glacialis | reverse complement strand
TGATAAACTCTCCTTTTTTTCCTGAGTCCCAGCAAAAGCTCCCCGTTCAGCCAGGCCAGTCGTCTTCCCCGCCCGTTCTTCTTAGGGCACATGGGGACAGCCCGCTCCTGTGCCTTTAAGACTTCATTCTTGAAGATCGTCCAGCCTTCCTGGACCCCTTTGCCCTTCAGGACTGCCTCCCAAGGGACCCTCTCGACCAGTGTCCTGAGCAGGACAAAGTCCGCCCTCTATCTATATTTAGATAGAATAGAATAACTATTACCTACTCTAAAGTAGTGGTTAAGGAAGTAAAATCTCTTCATGGCAGCTGTTAGAAACGCCACTGCTACTCCTTACCTTCTTCAGGTTACGCTTGTAACAATATCTGCTTACAATTACGGTTTATCTGGGAAATAGCACTTCTGCTGAATTATGACTTACACTTCCTAAGCCATGACAAAATGAATTTACAGCCTACGTTGCCCGCTACTGTAGTGCTGAGTGGCAAGTAATCTCTGCTGGGACCTGTCTGCAATTGGGAAAAATCCAAAAAGCAGCTAGCATCATGTTTGAAGTAAAGCCACTAAACCTGGTTTTATGCTAACACAGCGTAAGAGAATAAAAAACGAGAGCACTTTTTCAGCCCTGAGCAGCACCCCGCAACAGGAAAATTTTATACCTCCTCTTTGGTATGCAGCTATGCGTATTCTCAAAGGATGTGAGAGGGCTGATAGAGGAAGGACGGGGGAATGTTTGCTCCTTAGAGAACTGGAGGCTTTCTCTTTCTTGCTTTTGAAAATCAATTTCTGGATATTTACAATATTGAGCAGCATTGTGACAGTAAATTTTACATATTGAAGATGCTATATTGAAATGTAAAAGACATGGAGATAGTAGCTTTAACCCAAGTTTTCTCCGTTTTATATTCCTTTTTAAGTGAAGTCGCAAAATATACGCATGTGAAAGTCACCAAATTGTAGCTGCCAAAGCATCATATCTTACACCACTGATACACATTCAGATCTACTTCATCAATCCAGTTGTCTTCCTACTCTGCTAGAGTTCCTAAAATAGTGAGCTTTTTGAGCATTGATAATTAGGGACTTCATGCTGACAGTGGAGTCATAAACAAATTTACCAATAAATTGTAATTGACCATTACTACTTTCTATTAACAACCCTATTGGAAATTTTGATTGTTATTTACTTAATTAGTAGAACACATGTTCATTTTGAAAGCATCTGAATTAAAAGCTTGTAACTGACTTTTGAATTTTTTAACCTTTTGAGCCTTGATTGAATTCTTGGTTTAGATGATATAAGCTGCCAGGAGGGCAATGTTAAAAAACATATCCAGTGTGCATAATCTTTTCTAATTTGAATATTCATGAAGAATTGAAGACTCAACAGAAAATAGCAAAAGGTGTGTGCTTTGCAGTCACATAAACAAAGGGAATCCTGAGAGGTGCAAAGGTATATCTGGAGTCTGGTGGCATCCCATTCCACTCTAATTTTGCAAAGTAGTGTTCTGTTGCTACCAAATTCCTGAGATAAATTTCTTTACCTAGAAATATATTTCTTGCCGTGTGGTTTATATAGAACTAGAAAGTATGTAATTAAAGAAGAATTACATATCTTAATTCCTCACTGGTCCAACTTTATTACCCTGCAAATTATCTTAGCACATCACCTATAATCACATTCTATATGACGGAAAAAGAATTAGATCTTTAATTGTTAGTCTCTGGATAAGATCTGAACATATTATTATAGTTTTATTATTATGCCTAATTACCTGCTCATGTTTACTCTCAAGGTTGATTCTGTTTTAAAGTCTTTCAAAGAAATGCAGCCATATATGTCACTTTAAGTAATGTGTCACTTGTAAATTACTAATGCTTACTGGGCAAAATCTAATCATGTTGAACCAGGAGAGAGAAAGGAGAGGGGGGAAGAAACCAAAAAAGTGCCATTTTATGAAGTGTTAAGCAAGTAATGAATTTTAGCAGAGTCAAGATTTGCTTTTCGGTGTTGTGTTAGATAGTGGTAGTGAGGTTTAGTCGCCATTCTCAAATAGCTTCTCTTAGTGCCAGCCACATTTAATCACATTTTACAGAAGACAGCTGGGCATTGCCGATTTGTGCTGTGTCAGCCACTTTCTCTGCAAAGGAGTGTCTCATCGCTTGGATTTTAGCATTCTGTAGCAGAAAAGTTCCCTCTTCTTAAAATTGGCTCAGCAAATAGCTTGTGTGGGAATATAACTGTAAGAGCATTACAATCAGCTCTACCAAGAAAAAGCACAAATATTATGTGGAATTTTAAGACGGCTTTTGAAAAGATTTTCACAAAACCTCTAAAATGTATAGTGCATTGTTAAATTCTGGTAGCAATTAAGTTTATCTTGGATCTTTTAGTAAATGTGTCTTTGGTAACGGTTGAAAATTATTACCTGGTTCAGTGGTTTGAAACACCTTTGGGCATGTTTTCTGAAGTGTATTTCAGCTGCATCAAACAGTACCAAAAGATTTCATATGTGGAAAACCTTGGAATCTGTAGATATTGAGATTTCTTCTAGCTACTAATCTCATGAAGACTGAAGGGCAGATGGTATCCTTTCAGATGTGGTATAAATAGCCAAAGAAAAGAAGTGTCAAAAAGGAAATAGCAAGATAACTCAGTATTTATGGAAGGTACGCACAAGTGTACTTAGAGTGGGTTAATCACATCACATATTTATTTTTGGAAGTAGAAGGGCGTCAGCAGATTGATACAGTCACTGACATAATGAATATTAAATGTGTAACCAGACCTGTGCAATAAATAAGGATATATATCAGGTACTAATATTTCCAAGTATATTGTGTATTAAATGAATATGCAGTTTGTCCTACCATTTTCTTCTGGTGCGTGATATCTCCACTGCTTGTTTAGGTTGAAAGTATTGCAGAATGCAGAGGAACTTCAGAGCAAGATGGTATTCTAAATACTTTTTTTTTTTTAATTGCTGGTGGCAAGGAACTTTTTGAAAGTAGTTATAAGATGTCTGTACCCATGTAAGGATAGCTTCAAAATCTTACATTTAAAAGGTAATTATGAGAAAATACAAAACGTTTGAGATTTGGGAGATGTGATTTATTGATCTGTTATTAATTCTCTCACTGGAATGACCTATAGACCTACTGTTGTTTATGTGCTTTCTGGGTACAGCATAGACAGAGACTGAAAAGCTCCTTGATATAAAATAGTAAAGTATTCAGAAGACAATTTATACCCTTTCTCAGGAACCCTGGTTAATATACAATGAATCATTTTACCCACTGACTCCTTCTTCCATGCCAAGTGACCTGCTTCAGCTAAAGAATAGCAAAATGGCTTAAGCAATCCCTTGGGAAACATGATTTTGAACCCTCTTAAGAAGAGGAAGAGGGAAGTGAACGAGGATCTTCCCTGTGATGGTTGAATGTGTTCACCAGTTAATTTAAGGCAGCAATCAAACCATCATCTAAAAGTAAGGCCTTAAGTGTGTCTGCCTCTCTTTTTTTCTTTTTTTAATTTGGGGGGCGGGGAGGGGAAGAAAGAGGGAGGGGGAATTGTTAGACCACAGAGAGCTTTCAGTGTAGTGAATCTCAGGAGAAGGAAGGGAACTGTGATAATCCAGGGTAACATTACCAAATTCTGAATAAATCTGGTGTATATATACCCTGTTATTTTCAACATTTGCTGTTGATTAGCTTAAATGGTTCTACATTCTGGTATGCTCATTTTCATGGATCTTAATTTGTGGTATCTTAGTGTGTATTTATCTTAGCATTTTGGTTAAGATTGGGAATGCATTTTTGAAAGGAATCGCCCAGTTGCCGCCAATTGCTGCACTTTGGTTCACATTATGGAGCGGTCTCAAGAGTGTGCAAACCGGTTTCCTGTCAAGGGACACTAAAGCTGAGGATGTATTCTGGCTGCTAATGGGCACGCGGTCTCTGTGACCAAACTAGTCATATCTTTGAAACATGTATAGCACATCTGGCTGATCCTCGACACCAGCTGCTTTGCTCTGCGGAGCTGTTCCTGTCGCACCACAGTAGCTACTGGTATGAAGTGACTATTAAAACCACTCTTATGTTTGCTGTATCAAAGGTATGTTTGTGTTTTAGTTTCATTGACTACAAGAGTCAGTTCATTCCTATTTTGATTAGAGAATTTGTGGAATTCACACATTGGTAGTCTCAAGGTCAAAAGCCTAAAAATTAATACACGGATATATACTGCTAGGATATTAAATTATATCATTTGTATGTTTGTATAAACAGTGTATGTATATGCTTTTAACTGAAAGAATCTGGTCTGCAATGTTATTAAGCAACTATACTTAAGAGTGAGGGACTTTTGTGTTTTCTACTACAGATGAGAAACATAAAAAGGAATTTTTTCTGGTAGATGTAATCTTTAAGAAAAAAAAAATCGTATGGAAAATATTTGTGCCTCCTAAAACAAGGCAGTAAAGTTGACATTTCGAGTGAATTTAGCCTCGTTATTCCATGTATCATTTACAGTGTTCTTAATTAGGGAAGAATGAGGAATTTCCAGGCCTTTCTGAGGATGCTTTAAAATAGCGGCACTAGTTGTGACCTTTCAGTTCCTGTGGGCTCAGCAAAAGATGGCTGATTAATGTCACATCTTAAACTGTGTCAACTGGGCTGTTCGTTCCCTTTTTGGTAAACAGCCTGTTGTCAATGTAGCTCAGTTTGACAGAATAAAATATCCTTGTGTTTTAGCTGGCTATTTTATATTAATAAGAATATGTACCTCTATTTAGTAGTATAAAGTTATACGGAAATTTTCTTTAATCACTGTAGTGACTAGCGTGAATGAGTAAGTCAGGGGCACCCACAAAATAGCATTCCTAACATTTGTTTGAAGCTTCTTACAAGATGTACAAGACGTTTTTTAATTTGGCACATACAGATGTTAGAGAGATCTGAAAAGGAGGATATAGGAAACATTTTTATAGAAAGCTTTTCTATAGATAGATTCATTCTTTAAAAGTATTTTTATAGCCTTGAATTAATGTTTTATTTTTCTGCTTTATCAGTTGAAAATAAATGATGGTACTTTTTAAGAAGAGAGAGAGGGAGAGAGAGAAAAGCAGGATGGGAACAAATAATGGGACTGCAAGAAGCGCCCTTGGCACAGAACGGGAAATGTGAGCACACGCCCATTCAAAAGAATGAGAAAATTCCACTTGGAGAAATACACAGAAACCCTTATAGGGTAGAATGGGGTGAATTAAGAAATAGGACCGTGGCAAGTGGAAAGAAGGATGTGGAGGGCACACAGAGAGCCTTGCCCCAGCGCAGGGTAGAGTGTTTATAGAAAACCTCTGAAGCACAGGCAGATAAGTGGGTGCCATACAAGGAAAGTTTAGGAGCTATAAAACTTGCATAATAAACTTAGACTGCAAAAAATTATTTACTGTGCAATCCCTTTCTTTATTTCATCTTATTACTGGAAAAAAATTCTGGAAGTGGGGAAAGATGAAAACCAGTCTTGATTTAATAAGTAGCCTTTGACGATTTTGTGATGCTTTTGGTGATCACACATTTTAGTATCACTCTATTTTGCATTATGTTGGGAAAATCTGGACTTCAAGGAGTTGAAAAGCAAGAATCAGTGCTGATGAAGATGTAAGGAGCTAAATAAATATCACTTAAAGGACTTCTCAAAGGGGAAAAGAAAAACCAACCCTATGAATGTGCTGACCCTGTCTTGAGAATTGAGTTAGATTGTACAATTTAAAGCTTTGTTCCAACATCTGACAGACATACTCTGCATGCTGATGCATAATATCTGAAGATTGTGTGCTTGAAAGAAAGCTTTTTCTGAGCTACATTCTATTTTTGTTAGAATAAAGCAGCTGCTTTTTGGAGCAGAGATCTTCTCAAGTGCTCAATCTTCTAGTTCAAGTTAAGTGTTAGCCAAGTATTGTGAGCAAATTTTGTGTATGCTTTCTGCCAAGCTGCTGAAGTGGAGTAAAGCAAACTACTTTGACCATAAATTGTGCAAATGTGCAGCCTGACCCTGAAAGGTGGAAGTAAGTTTGCTGCTGTACCTTACTCCCAAGTTGTCACTACCTCAGCAATCCAAGAGCATGGAAAGTTTGGGGAGGTTTAAACATGGTTTGAAAAGAAATACAGATGGAGTAAGCCTATCTTTTAGAGAGACTATATGAAAGGATTGCTGTGGTCTAACCCTGATCATTTCTGAAGGAAAAAACCATTGCTTAAGGAAACAGACAACTGCAAACCCAAGTGTAGTCTTACTAATGGAGCAATTGTAGCTGCAGCGCTGCCTTCCACAAGTAATAGCAGGTGGCTTTGTACATTTGTGGTTTAGAAAATCTTGTTTTAAATGTTAGATGTAAGGTGCCTATATCATTCTGTAAATATGTTGAAGTCAACAACTGCAGTTATATGCAACATACATACAGCTACACAGTAAGCGCCACACTTACTGTGGCCGTAGATGCTTGTGACGTGTTTGAGAATTTGTTTTGCAACTTCTGTTTTTGTTTTGTTTTTAGACTGGGGGGGAGAGAAGGATCGGAGAGATCAGAGCTGTACGAAACAGGCACAGGGAAGATGAAATATCCTGATCCAGCAGTAATAATTTGTGTGTGTATTGTCTTAAAGAGCTTTTAGAACTCCATAAAATAACTCTTAAAACTTAGGACAAAAATAACTTTCTAGGCTATAGTATATGCCTGTAACCTAATTCATAATAAGAAAAAAATAGCAGAACAATATATAGGAAGAAAGCAGTGTGGACAAAAAAGGAAAAAGTATTGAGTTACTCTTATATGCAGTGATAACAGCATAGTACAGCAGTCTTGCCAGTATATTAATATCCTGCAAAAGGATATTCGTATAAAATCTGTTGCTCTGATGCACCAGATAATTACAAAATGATGCAAGACACATGAGATTAGCACAAAAAGGATAGATATTGGCTTTTTCCCTTTATTGAAGAAATTCTAAAAATTTCTGGTGATGATGTTCATGTTCGTACAGAAATTTTTGCCAATAGTTTGAGCCATACTGTACCTGTGATCAATGGTTTTAATACAACAGGAAAGTTGTATTCCTTTGCATTATACATAGGAGATGAGATTAGTGTGGTGAATCTATATTTTGAAGTTTAATAGCAGTTTTTGTATTCTAATGTGGTTTTATTAATTACGGTGTTTTAGGAGTTGATTTTGAATACATTTTAGAGAATTCTGGGGTCAGAAAAAGCAGCTATTGAACGGGTAGCTAAAAGAACAGCTTTTGAATGTTGGGAAACAATGAATGATGAGAAAGTAAAAGGGAAATACAATAATCTAGGAGAGTTTGATTTGAAAGGTGGAGAATTCAGTCCGAAGAGAGGTAGGATTAGTACACTGAGTAATGGAAATGTAGAAAATATGTGAGTTAGAAACTAATTCAGGTTCCAGAGGTCAGTGAATGATAATACCTTCAAATGGTAAAATGTTCTCCTGTTTGCTGTTTCTATTTGCATGTGATAAAGTTGGAAGAATAAATATGAAAAACATTATTTTGAGAGTGCTCTTTCTAGCTTTAAATGTATGTAATTTTTTCTTTTCCATTTAAAGAAGGCATCCAGAAAAAACGCATGAACCTATTTCCTTTTATACTTTGTTCAAACACTTCTAGTAAAATATTAGCAATAGTAGCATCCTTACTTTAAAACAACCGTAAAAGTGGGAGTTCACCCTTTGACACCTGGAAATGTAGGTAGATTTCAAAGAGCAAGCAAGCTTGCTTTGTCAGTGCTGTAGTTTATTGAAAGAGAGAGGGATAATAAATTGAAACAGATGGGTATTTATTGGAAACTTCTTGTAACTTTATTAGTTCCTTCATATTGCACAGTGTGTTTGAAGGAAAAAAAATAGTGTGAGGCTAGAGAATGTAATTAAGTTTCTATATTTGGAAAACAGAGGAAAAGGCTTTTCTTTTGTTTCTGTCTTTAAAAGAAAGCGGAGGTTTTAGAGCTAGGTTAAGGTTTATTACCTGAACCGAGGTAGATTCAGAGTCAGCTGAGAATGAGACCCTGTTGTGTTAACAGTGTATAAACACAGAAGTCATGGTCCCCTTCTCAAGAGACAACAAAAATAACCAAGGACGTAACAACAGCGTTGCCTCTGTGACTGGCAGCGTAGGAGGTTAGCACATGTACGTTAAAGGTTGCATTTGTAATTTCCTATCTTTGGAGAGAGCAGAGGAAGAGAGGAGATTGTCAGATGTTAAATATAATCAGCATGAAGAGAGGGACAAGGGCAGAATAGAAAGAGGACGGGAAATTTTACAGCTGTGGAGCGTGACTGAAAAGTTTAAAGCCCACGTTCTTACCTTATTAACTAACACAGGGAAAACTCCTAGAAACGGCAAAGTGATTTATCTCACGTGGAGTAGATTGAGATAAACTCTACATTTCTCCTGGGGATTTACTTTGGCCACCTGTGAACTGCAGAGAACCAGAGATACCTCGTCTTCACTAGATTTTACCAAATTCTGGCTAAGATGTTGTGAATACTTTCGAAGTATGCCCCTGGGGTGTAAGAGAGAATAAGGACGGGTAGGAGCGGTCGGTCAGCTGACGGAGGGAGGTTCTGCCGTCTGCACCTTCGGTCTGACCCAGGAAGGCTTTTCCTGTGCAGCACTAAAAATGATACTCTGTGAGGCTACAGGCACTTTCGCACTTCAATAAAAATGTGCTAATTTCTTCCCGTAGTCCTTCAGCCTTAAGAAGCTGGCTTCATGTTTCAGAAAGGGCTTCCCGCCCCCCCCCCCTTTTGTAAGTCTAAAGGGGGACAGATATTTCTACTTTGTTACTGTTAGAAGTCTTTGTTAGTAACTTTGGCTTCCAATTCATTACTGCAGTCATGTTTTCAGAGCCTGGTGCGAGAGATAAACCCTTTGCAAATGAAGACAGCATCCATTTTCTTTCTACCTCAGGCCACACAGAATTGATTGGGGTAATAAAATGACAGTACCATGTAATATACTGACGGCTCTTTAATTTGAAAACTAGTTCCAGGCTGATTCAAAACTTGTTTAAAGCTAATTTATGACTTGTGTAATTTTCAACTGGACCAAGGTAAAGGATGATATATGAAAACTGATGCAGAGCTAACAGAATATATTCAGACCTGTCAGCTTGAAATCATCAAGGGTTTGTGAGTTGATTTGTTTTGATTCTTTTTTAGTTTTGTTTTGTTTTAAAGTAGCAATGGCAGAAAAAATAGTGGATGCTTGTCTGGTATAAATACCATTGTAAGACACTATTTTTCCATCATCTTGTTTCAAATGCAACTTCTTATGCTTTCTAGCAAAGAAGTATTTTATGCATACTTTTTTTTATATACATCAGTTCTCCATTTTCTTCAAAATCAGCAGCTGTGTAGAGTTTCTGTTTCGTATGAGTCAACATCAGTGCTGATGGTAACATGGATTGGTAAACAATTACAGTATTTTGTTACCATAACATTCCCTATGAATATACATGTCTGTATATACATATCTCTATCATATTTACATACACAATACATATCTGTATATGTGTATTAATGGTCTGGGTTTTTTTAAAAAAAAAAGTAAAAATAGTCAAGTCCTCAAATTAAGCCACAACATGAGTATAGCATAAAATGTAAATATTTTCCTCTGAAATCTATCACTTTTATGTAGCTCACAAATGAAATCCACATCTGTCTGTATGCACTATTGATTTTTCAGCATACTGTGTCAGTGATACTTCTGCACAGCAAAGGACAAAACTAAAAGAACAATGTTTGCTTCTATTGCAGTAGATGCAAATAGCAAATATGCCAAACGGGATGAAGGGGAGAAAAGAACTGAATGCTTTGAGGGAGGTGCTACAGTGGGATGCACCTTGCACCTTTGATTTCTTGCCTCCTACAGTCATTGTCACCTTTGATCTCTGCTGACCTGAATTAAAAAAAAAAAAAAAAAAAGAATGCTGAATGTCCAAGACTCAGAATTTAACTAACTACACTTTTGTGTCTGCTGCCAAGACTAGCAAGCAAGTTCCATCCCAGGACTAGAATATCCAATTTGTTATGTATTTGTGTCAACATGTAATTCAAATACTATTTTTTTGCAGAACTGTGATTGATTCAAGCCAATGCTGTTGTGGTATCTTAAACTGCATGAACATTTAGGTCATATGAAAAGAGACATAGTTCAAAGCAGGGCTGTAGAATGACAACACATTTCATGTTTCCTCTTCAAGGTTTCATAAGTCCAGGAAGGATCATGTTCTGAGGAGCTTTGAGCAAAGTCAGCATTGTGCAGAAAAAATGTAATTACTGAGCACTCTGATAAAGAATTTCTGTATTTTCAGGAAACTGGAAGTACCGCTTAATAATGGTTTTCCCCCATAATTTATTAATTAATATAATTAAATATTGTGATCCATTAGAAAGCTGTGTCTTGATCTGTCCAACTTGAAAATGCAGATATGTGAGCTTTCATATGTTGGTTGGAAAATATATAACATTTTAATGAAATGGGAAGGGCTTAAGCACTAGAAAAGTTGTGTATCAAATTACTTATTGTGTAGGTTACATGTCCATGAACAGTCATGTCCATCACTGCTACAGTTGAGGCTTATAGATCAATGAGAAGTGCCATTGACATGGTTTTCATCATACAAGGCCTTGAAAAAAAGAAAGAAGTGACTTTTTGCAAAGTCAGTCCTGTATGTTATGATATAAATAATAATTAGGAAGGACAAGAAACTAATTTTAATTATTTTTTAAATACATTTTTCCTTCTAACACTTCTTCAATAAAAATGTTGGTTTAAGTCAGAGATATAGATTTTTTGCTTTACTTTACAGAAGTAAACAATGCTAATACTTTTTTCAAGTTGTTTTATTTGCTGAGTGCAAGTCAAGGTACCAGGATTTATTACCAGAACTATTGCTTATTTGTCCATCTACTCATAACACTCTGAGAAGAAGCTTTATGAAAGTTCTCACTTGCAGCTTGCAGCATTTTTATCGTACCTCACATGAAAGGATCTCATTCCACTTACTGAATAGGTTTATTTCTGAAAACTGTACTTCACATGTTGCCGAACTAGTTCAGAGCAACATAGATTGCCTTTCTTACATATGTTCAGGCTCTATACAGTTTTCCTAAGAAGTGACAGCAGTGTGAAAAGAGATAATAAAACAAGTGTAATTGGAAAGGGAGACTCATTTTCTCGGCTTGGTTTCTGAATAATACAGTAAATTTGATTTCCATCCATCTCCTTAAAAATGGAAGTATTATTGGAAAAATGGAAGCTGGTTCTTAAGAAAACTATTGAGAAGGATGGCCAAGCTGCTTGGAAAGATGATGTTCAAGATTTGATGGGGGAAGAGATTCCATGACATGCTGGTCCTGTTGCGGCAAGAGGAATGGAATAGGAATGTATATTTACCAAATTGCAGTTGCTCAGACCATTTTTGAAAACGATTGCTGCCTATTACTTTCAAAAATCATAAGTAACAAAAAAATGTTGCTACCATTATCTGGCCACAGGTAATAGCAGCACAATGACAGTTTGTTCAGACACAAAAGGCAGGCAGAATTCAAGGAGAGAAATCACTGAACCAAAGACTTCAGACAAGTACATCATTTTCTTCCAGCAGATGTGGTTGTTACTTTTGTTTTTGTAAGTAGCGCAGAAGAGCTTCTGGAAACATACTAAGCTGATAAATTGCATGGTGATGATTTAACTTTCCAGTTCTCAAGGAGAAAACAAAACAGTACTGTTCAGTACTCAGAGTCAGTTCATGGCTAATTGGGTCAACAAGAAGAGATAGTCTCATCGTCATAGTTTACTGGGAACCAAACTGAGGTGGCCTTTGAGAGAGAGGACATTTGCCTGTGCAAATCCGGATCTGCTAGGAAAAGCAGCGAGCTGTCAGGATGAACGCGATGCAAAGTTTATTTTGATGGCTTATAGAGCATGGGGCTTTCGTACAGTCAGTAGAGGAAAATCAGACTTTTATTATTGGAATGCTAGAGATGTTTCTCCTTGTAGTTCACTGTGTTTAGCCGTGGTCTTGATATTCTTTTGAGGAACTGAGAAAGCCGGAAAATAGTGTTTTATTATTCCTGTCATGGAATTATTTGGGATGGTAGCTGTACCAAGGTATCTCATTTTTCCATTTGTCCCACAGATCCAGTGCTTATGCCCATAAAACAGTTCAGTGCAATGGCAGTTGGATTTCATTGTTAACATTTTAATCAATAGTATTCTTTAGTCATCGCTGAAAGCTGTTTTTTCCTAAAATGTCTTCCTCATACCGAACCTTAAACTTAAGGTGGTAAGCCACAGAATGGGCCAGAATATCCTTTTTCTAGGTCACAGAGAGGTGATGCAACGCAAAAGGCATAAAAAGCTTTATTTGAAATATTTAAGCTCAGAAGCTATTTTAAAGGGATTCACCTGAAAAGGTATATGAAATAGAGCTACTAGAGTATTCCCCCTCCAGGCCCAAAGAGATTTTCCCAACTTTCTAGCCTCCATCAACCCCCTCCATGTATTAGTTTTTTTACAATATCTGATCTTACCTGTGATTCTCCATGTGATTCAGTGACGGGTGTTGGACCACAGTGTTCACTTTTTCCCTTCCAAGTCCAAAAGTACATTGAGCTAAACTGCAAATGTTGAATATTATCATTATGAAATTTTAATTTACTTTTTAGAGGTTGTTATGTTGAAAAACTTAATAATGAGCTTTGCAGCTTGCAGTTTCCAAAAGTATAATCTTGATTTCCTTGCAATTAATGACTGTAGAGAGAAGGTGATATATCAAAAGCACATATTCTGCTTGCTAAGCGATGACATCTAAAATATCTTCTGTAATGAGCATTACAACAAGCACAGTAGAGATAAAACTGATTAATGGATTTTTTTTTCTCTGTAGTAAAATATCTCAATCTATGCAGTTGTCAAAACCACTGTGTGAAGCAGTGAAGATATTAAAGTGGTTTTTGTTTTGACTGATCTAGTCACGTTGCATTGCAAAGTCAAGGTAATTTGGAAAGTAGAATGTAAAACTACTTAAGAATTTTTATTTTATTTATTTTACTGTAGTGTTAAAGTTACTAATAGCCAACTCTACTAACTTTTCTAACTTTACCAGGTTGTGTAAAGTTGTGTACCAATTTGCAGTGATTGATAAAATACATTTGTGAGGGGTTGTTCTAGCATGGTCCCAGCTGTTTTGCAGAAACCTCCATCTTGAATAAGGGGATGAAATGTAATATTCTCTTCCTTGCAGTTCAGGAGCAGGGGTAGGTATGGGCAAAACAAGCATGCTTATTCAGAACTTTGCAATCCTGAAATGCTATATAGCTATTTAATAAGTCTTATAATGCTCTTGTGAAGAAAGTATTTCCATTTTAAGAGAAAATATATGACAGATGTTTTTGCCTCTGGGGTAAAAGAAGTTGCCCAGGGTAAAAAGAGTAGAGTTTTAGACCTCAAGTATTTTTCATTTATCTGTCTGTCCTCTGAAAAGTCTCATTTTCTCGGCGTGCCACGTCAACACGCTGCTGAGGGGTCTATTTGTCTCTGTTGCCCTCAGGACTCCGAGCCGTCAAATGAGGTGGTCTCAGAGGCCCCAGGTAATGTGGTACCCTCTACCTCAAGAAGTAGCTCTGAAGAGCTGGTATCGGTGGCACAGAAACGTCCAGAAGAGGTAGGACATTCTGTGTCTATTCTTTTCCAAGATTAACTGTTGGGGGATACACGCTTGCCTCTGTTTTTCATGCCTAGTGTTGTTTTACTCATAGCAGAGACTTTTTAAAGTTAAAGCTCGATCATATCCTCCCATACGAACAACACGCAAGACCAAGATAAATCTCAGGACCTTGATTAACAGTACCTGTAAGCCAAGTATATTCCATCTGCTGCCTTTTTAATACAGTTTCTTATTATCAGTGATTGGGAAAATATTTTTTTCTTGTTCCTGTCTTTGACGCCATGACAGTAACAGGAGTCCTGTTAGATTCTGGCAAATTAAACTTTGTGACACTAAAGAGTTAGAAGTAAAATCTGTACATAGGTATATAGGTAGATGTAAAGCTTTTGTCATCCTTCACTAAATTTAAATACAGCTAACTGATGGGTTGGGTTGTGCAAAGGAAAGACCCTTGCTAATACTGTGCCTTTTTTTGTGCCCTTGTTTTCCAAAAAATGACAGTAGATGCTAATGATGTAGTATGATCATAAGTCCATACTCCCTGTTGTTATAAGAGAAGGTGCTGACTTGTAAGGTAGTTCCATAAAGTAGCCAATGACTTGGGTTTTTTTCTGTCCCTGCAATGTGTACTTGTCACAGTACACCACAGCTGGAGGAGAGGTTGTCTGCAGAATTCAGACTCGCAACTTCATTTTATGGTGGCAATCATCCTTTCAGAGAACCATTATTATCCTTAAATTAACCCTTCCTGTGAGAAGGAATTCCTTAACATTATTAATCTTTTGGCTTCCTCAAACAGTTTGGTTACTATCATTATTATTATTAAAGATATTCCGAGTACCAGGTAATATAAAGACTACTCCTTCCTGCTTTTCCCTCAGATTTCTTTTGACTATAATCTTCCCAGTAAAGGAAAGTATGAAATACTAGCCATAGGAAATACAGTGCCATTTAGTAGTTCTTTAGTGCAGCCTTTAGATAATTATCAAATACCTTCTTGAATTTCTCCTTTCCTCTGATAGTCTTTGTCTGAAGAAGAGGGAATTCCACAGTACAGGGCCAGGAGAATTCTTAAAAGTGTCTTCTGGATTAAGATCAAATAGGTACTTCACTTATTTTGGAGTATCACCACATATTCTAAGATAGAAAGTCAGGTTATCACATCTAAGCAGTCCTGAGGATAGAGCAATATAAGCTTGTAGTAATACTTCTGTTTCTATTCTTGAGTAGCAAAGGGACCTCTAGTCTATGGAGGGCCATGGGTTCTGCCTCTTAAGTCTCAGCTTTGCCAACTTATCTCACTCCACTGGAGAAATTAAAATTGAGAGTACAGATGATATTTAAAAATAGAGGAAAAGTGCTGCAGAAAGAGGAATGAAATATGGTTAGTTAGTAAAAGGTGATCAAGAGGAAGATGAGTATACAGTTTTTGCCTTTGTGGAATAAAAAACAGCTAAACTGAGGGGGAGAGGAAATTTCAGAGAATTGAAAGATGGAAATATACCTTTTGAATTTTACTAAATATCTCAGTAACAGTTTATGTTGAAGCTGTTTTACTGAATGTGGGGTCATAAAGTATTACATGTGTTTTACAAGGGAATGATGCTTTCTCCAATCATATTTACTGCAGTTTATATAAAAACAGAGAGAGGTGAGTCAGAAAGAGTTTTGTGGTTGGATTTGCAGGGAACCTTGAGAGGGGAGCAGCAGTATACTGAATTTCCAAATTCAGAACCCACCATGAAACATCCCATCTAAGTTACGCATGGGTAAGTCAGCATGGTAAACAAATATTTGTGAATTATACCCTAAAAAACAGGTCAAAAAAGGTGTTTGCAGAGCTTTACTTCAACTAATGCCTTTTTTATTTCTCATTTTATTTGAAGTCTCCTGGTACATCACTCCCTGATATTCTTTCAGTATCTGCTTAATGAGTTAATATTTGGAATTAACTACAGCTGCCAACTGATGCATTATTTGTATAATAATTTATGTCTCATCTGAATTCAACCCATCAGTATTGGTGAGAAGGCAGTTGTTAAGGAAATGTTCAAATGCAGCCATGGAAAAGCGAAATAGAAGAAAAGTTTAAAGAAGGCATAATGGCTAACAGCTAAGGATTTCAGGAAGGTGGAGGAGAATTGAGAAGGATGTGGAAAGTGATGTTCAAAAAGAGTCTTAGACTTGCAAATGCGAGGAGAGACAACTTCTAGTAGGAGAAAGTAAGGAAAATCCCATGAGTTGCCACATTAATTTGTGTAAAGCGTAGTTTTTTCCTGCTTTACAATTTGTTTTCCTCTTAGATAGGCCAGTCTGAATCTGAAGTGAATCACTCGGTTACTTGTTTCATCAGTTTTAACTTTGTGGGATGTCATTTGATCATTCTGATGAGGCTTTGTTTTGCTTATCCAGTCGTTCCTCCTAGTAGAAATTATGGTTGAATTTTGAGTTCTGCTCAACAGGAGGACAGGCTGGCATCCGCTCCTCTTACTGCCTCCCTTCTTCCCAGCCTCTTTTCATGCTCTAAAATCAGATTTAACTCACTGTAGGTTAGGGACAGTGTCCAGCTATGTGGCATATGACAAAAGCCACTGCAGAAATAATTAGCATGTTGGGTGTTTAGATTTAGATACCTGTGAAATTTTTGTACCTGTGTGGGATTCAGGAAAGTGTGTGTATTCATCAGTGTATTTCAGATGCAGAAACACTTTGGGTTATAATATAGCCAAACTGTGTTTAAAGTTAGAAAGATACCTTATTCTGTGTTTTCAAAAGCTGTGCAAACCTCAATAAAATTTAAGGTGTATAGATTTGAATGCTTGAATGATTTTAATTAGTACCCATACAAAAATAAGGAAGTTTCCTGTGTGATTGAAGAGTTAATATTGTATATATTTATTGTCTTTTTTAAGAATTGGAATTGAAAAGCGGAATTGAAAGAAAAATTCGATGCATTTGAAAGGGGACAGATGTGTGCCATCCTAATTTCCGTGTTATTTCATTAGACCTTCTTAGCAGTTTCTTAGGAAAGTGTAGAATAACACCGCTTTTCAGAGGATGTTATACTAAGTTATATAGTTTTGGAGGTTCCCCTCCAATAGTAATGCTTAAAAGAGGAATTTTGTTCCCACAACCCTTTCAAAATTCAGGACTGCACTATTGTTGGTATGCCCTGAGTCAATACATTAAATTATATCTCTGATATCACACATTCTTTACCACGAACTGATGAAAGAAAATTCTCTGGACATGTTGATTACTTAAGGTTCAGAGTTTTTAAAATATTTTAAATGTACGAATACACTTGTTTGAACTGATAAAATTGAAAGGCTGATGAATTAGATTTCATGACCCTTACTCTGTTTTCTGTGGTCACTTTCATTGTGCATCTGGCAGTTGCAGTATATTTAGTAAATGTATTTATATAGTTTTTTAGATGAATATACAGTGACATTGAAGAAAGTGAAGGTTTGTTGTTCAAGTAGTTTTGCTTTCCCTTTTTCATGTAGTGGCTAAAGAGCAAGACGGGTGGGCTGTATCTTGATACCATTTCTCGTAAGCAGCACTTGAATTCACGGGGAGTGATGGTGTCAGTGGTTGGTTATCTAAGTAAGAAGAGACTAGTTTTGATGGTTCCCTTAAACCTCAGTCTCATAAGAGGCATATCCTCTTTTTTAATTAGAAGTAAAATAGAAATACATGAGTTATGTGTATTAATTTCCTTTGCTGATCCTGTGGCAAATCAATTAATCGTGTTTTAATAGTGTAAGCCTAGAGGCTAACAGAGCTGTTCTTTCTGAATGGCTGAGTTGCCAGAGCAATACAGATACTGATGTCCTGCTGTGCCATTCTCTCTCTTGGATAAAAAAATGGATTAAACAGCCAACCAACCCCCTGCGTTCCCCCACAAAAAAGCATGTTCTGGAACATTTTAGGGTAAAATATGAATGACATGATGGTAGCATATGAACATGAATAGCTTATGTGTCTGTGGTGCTTTCTGAGTGCTGTGTAAAAACTATAAAAGCTGTGCAAAGCATTGTGATTCTCAAGTAAAGAAAGATTAAGATAGGTGCCCATTAATCTGTTTCTGAACTATTAGACATTCAGTGCTTGCAGTTTATCTGGATAGAGCACAGACTTGTTTCTGTTAGTAATGCACAACTGAGGTATAGTGGTTTTTTTTATAGGAAAAGATGTGTCCCACACTTAAGTCATCTGCCATTAGTCATAAGTATGGTCCTAGCAGCTTAAAAGGATTATAGACTTCAGTGTTAAAATCATTGCGTTATTCTTGGAAAATCTAGGGAAGCCATCTGCATTATTTCATATACAAGCAAAGGCAATATTTCTTAATTTTTATGAACACAATTGGCGGCTGATACTATCTTTTGTTTCTTGAGTTGTCTTCCTTCCTTGATCTCTGGATAAAACTTTTCCCACCAAGTCCCCTTACCTCTTCAAGTTAGTACGAAAAGAGATTTTTTTTTTTTTAAAACCCAAAGCTATAAACTTCATCAGCAGAGCATCCAATCCATCCTTAGGCTATTTTAATACACTGAGGTGTTTGCTTTTTAAACAAAGTGGGATGTAACATGTTCTGAAATAATTGAATAAAAAGTAATTCCATGGCAAAGCTTGTAATAATGCTCATGTGATATTTTCTCCATCTGCTATTATTAGAAGACTGTTAAATAACTGGATTTCTATCACTGACATCTTTCATTTGAGAAAATAACTCAATCATGATGTAAAATAAGCATTGGCAAGAAGCAAGAAGATGATTTGCACTCTTAGAGAACACAAGAAAATATTACAGAAAATATACATTTGTATCTTTATCTATATGTATAAATGCAAAGCTTTTATGCTCGTGCTTGTGAAAAGGCTGGGCATTCTTTTCTAAACTTCATAGGCATAATGATATTTTCCCTCTGTTCTGTGTAGCTGCTAGCGTGAACTCATTTAACAGAAGAATTGTGTCAGACTGTTGTTGCTATAAATACGTTGTTCTTCCTGACACACTGTTAATTGAAGAAAAAAAATACAGTTACCCACATAGAGTGGGTTGGACTCCTTATTTATTCTTGAACACTAAATTTTTTTGTTTAACTTTTAAAGAGCTTTGCTGCTTAGAAAAGTCATTGGAAATTTCCATGCTGTTTGGAGCTAGCAGATTGTTTTCTGATTAAAAACCATAAGTGCTAATTTACTAGTTGTTCTGTTTCATAGATAAAGAATTCTCCTTTATACCAGAAGTTGTAGGCCCGTGATTTTGGAACAGAAGCTGATTTGTACTCTGAACCTGCTGCTACACTAAGATTGGGATGTTCATTTTGGGCAACATCACAAACTCTACATGGCACACTTTAGCAAAGGAAAGAAAATATGTTAGGTCATCTGTGTTATCCGTCCCCTAGTAGAGACAGGATTGATCCCTCGGGTGCATTTGTTAGTCCTTTATTCTGATTTTAAAACTTCTGAGCAATGGTGGTTTTCACACTTTCAGAGCCTTTTTCTTTACACTCCTGTTCGAAGCGCCTTACAGAAAATTTGTTGCGCCCCCTTCTTTGTTTTCTTTGTGTTGCAACGCTTCGTTGCAACAGATTGCAGATCAGAAATTGCTGTGTATTTAGACTATTTTCTGGACCTAAGTCAGATTCATTGTAGAGAAGACTGAGATTTGGTTACTTGGCTGAAATTTGGTGATTTGGCCCATAATCCAACTCCTCGTGTCAGAGCGTGGGTTCCAACCATCAGACTCGTTTATCAAAACAGGAGTTGAGTAACCTATTCAGATCATTTGGCACTCAGATTTGTTTGATTTTACTTTTTATGCTTCTGCAAGTAATTATTGTGATTACTGTGGTTCCCATTAATATTTCATAACAAAAGTGCTAAGCCACATGTCTAAAAAGCCGTAGAGTCTAACTGTGTTAAAAGTGAATTAATAATGAACAGAGAAGAGAACATAATACCTTTGACTACTGAAGTGATTCCTCTGTAAAATAAACTGGGAAATACAGTAAGCATGCAAATGCTCTGGAGTTAGGAATTCATATTTTCCGTTTAATCTCTTCACATGACTGTTTTATGTAATCTTCTTAATAACAAAACATAAAGGTCACAAGATGGCTGGAAAATGCTGTCATGCAGTTCTGCTTTTGAAGTCAAAATTTATTTATGTATGTTTAAGCTGTAAATGGCCTTATGGAATGAAGGCTCCTCTTAGAAGAACATTATTAATTTAAGAAATTAATTAGGTCTGTTTAAAATTTCCACA
The DNA here is from genome assembly GCF_000690835.1 of Fulmarus glacialis. Classification (NCBI taxonomy): domain Eukaryota; kingdom Metazoa; phylum Chordata; class Aves; order Procellariiformes; family Procellariidae; genus Fulmarus; species Fulmarus glacialis. The sequence continues at coordinate 2,589 of NW_009195644.1, read as the reverse complement.
AATCCAAGACATTTTTCTTTATTTAACCTTTTCACAGTCTCTGCCCTTCTTTAAAGTACATTCAGCCCTGTATCATCTGTTACTCAGGAAGGTATTAATACATGACTTGGCATCATTTGCATTATACAAGAAGATTAACTTTACAAGCTCTGCTATTAATCTGAGTAGCTCTACATATTGACCTATGAAAGAACATAATTAAGTTAGCTTAATTAAGTTAATTAATTGTTACACTCTGATGAACTTACTATTGAAAGGAAATTAAAGGCAAATAGAAAATGGCATTCATTGGTTTGAAATAATATTTTAAAGGATTCTACAAAGATACATTACATTTAGATGACAGAAATATCTATTGTGTAATAACCAAAGCAGAGGCAATTAAAAATGTCAAAAGCTAAGAATCCCTGCAGTATTCTCTCTTATTGCCTGACATTCTAAAAGCATGTTTTCTAAAAGCATATTTCTAAAAGCAATAAAAAAGCATGCTAGAAATTTAGAAAATAACTGTTGTGGGTTTTTTTCCCAATACCCAAATAATTGAATTCAGAAATTGACACAACTGTCTACACATGGACTCCAGAGAAAAGCATGCTATAAAAGTTAGATAAGTGTTACAATCTAATATCAGACTCTCCTTTGGCGGAGAGAAAAGGGGGAAGGATTGAAAGACAGCACAGGGCAGCAAGCAGTACCCTGTCAAAAGTACATGCTCCCACGTCAGTGTAAGAACGTCTTTCTCATGCAGTGATGGAGGGGAAAGGAGACGCTTCTGGAATTTCCTCCATCAGCTACATGTCTGTTGTCAGGAGTGCCTGCAAGTTCACTACAGGAAAACGTACAGGGTTACAGCACAGACCCTGTGCATGGACAGACCCTCGCATGACTCCAACGTCTGGGGGGCGTTCATCAATCTTGATACGCACTGATGTGTACCCCGGAGATCATCAATTCCAAGTAGCCGTAATTAATAAAAAGTAAGAGAAAAATGGCGAAACATGCAGAAATGTGCCACAATAAATGCTGCCAAATGAGCAGTTTATTAACCTGTGAGATTCATTAATTTTACCGTGGCTTTAGTTTGAAATTAATTTGTCTGAACAATTACTAGTTCTCTACTAATTTTTTCCCCCAGATATATAGATTTTCTGGATGGCATTTTCAGTGATTTTAGGATTTCATGCTTTCTTTCTGTTGTGAAAACTCAAGTGAAAACAGTATTTTCCCTGAGGTATTATTCTTTGTCATTTCCAGATCACATGAAAGGGTCATTGATCTGTGGTCACATTCTCTGGAAAAAAAGCAGCATTGAAAATGGGAAGCCAGTGGCATTTAGAATCACTTGTGTACAAATTTGTATTCATATTCTGAATACAGATAAGTTGGAATTTCATTCCTTCAAAGAGAAAAAAAAAATCTTTCCTTGCATGGTACTAGGTTCTTTTTTATTTGGGAAAAAAAAAAAAAAATCTGAAACATTCTTTAAAATGGATAAGATCAGAAGAAACGATTAAATTACAGCTACTGTATATTTAATAAGACATATCGTTTTTCTTTAACACCTTGCCTACAAAGAAAAATCAGTTTTAATTTTTGTAAATTCAATTTGAAATGAACATGTTGTTATATTTGGCCGCTTTAAAGTGTTATAGAGCGTTAAACAACCAGTTATATTCTAAGAAGAAAGAACAGCTTTGATTTCAGCTTAAATGACATGCTTTAAATCATAACAATTTTTTTTTTTTTGGCTAGAGGAAGAGAGTGGAAAATGGAATGAAAAATTAGAATTAAGCAAGCTTTAGGTGGGAAAATAGCAGCAAGTTGTACAAGCTGTTTCCCACCTGCTGTATATTTTGATAGCTGTACTGATGTGTCAGTGGACTTCCGTGTACCTGTGTGCACTATCAGATCAGCTATGACTGGATTGTTTTGAGGTATTCATGCCGTGGCATGATACGATGTCATGTAAGCTACTGTTGTCATTTGCTGTATGGCACATATGATACACAATGGAAATTCTTTCCTGGAGGAAAGTAAACGTAACTCCTTTTTTCAATATGTTATGTACACACTCTTAGTGTTCTTTTTTCTTTCTTTTCTGAGAGATTTGTTGTCTTCTCTCTTATCTGTAATATTTGAATGAAAAATTAAGCAAATACATTCTCTGATCATTGTATGCTGTGTAAATATTGCACTGTGAACAAAGCAATGATCCTTTTTCTAGGTGATATATAATGTCAGAAATTTTCTGTTTTATTTTAATTTGACAAGGTGAAAGTATCATCAGAACCCTTTTAAGTTATTAAAGTCTAGATTTTGGATAATGAAGCCTGAGCAGAGTTGAAAATTTCAATGTCATCTTTAAGGTAGTGAAGATAAGGAGAGGTCAGTCAGTAATCATTAATAACGTAGGTTATATAGATTTTTCCCTACCCAGTTGTTTCAGTGTTATCTCTGAACTGCAGTGCAATCTCAATAGTGTTGCAATGCTGCTTCATCAAAGTATTGTTTCTGTAAATTTCTCTCACTGATAAGCAGAATATTTAGATCTTTATCAACAATCTGAACGAGGGGATTGAGTGCTCCCTC
>NW_009195643.1:0-4021 GCF_000690835.1 Fulmarus glacialis | reverse complement strand
CTTTATTTAAATTATTAAACTGTTCTTATATCAACCCGTGGGTTTTCTTACTTTTACTGTCCCATTTCCCTCCCCCATCCCACCAGAGGTGGGGGGAGTGAGCAAGTGGCTGTGTGGTGTTTAATTGCTGACTAGGCTTAAACTACGACAAGGCCTCAGCTTCTAACTGCTCCAAAACAGTATTTTTCAAGCTTTTCAAAGATTTTCCATGTGAGGATTTTCAACACATCAATCAGTTCCTATGCTGAACTTTCCTCAAAAAAATGAATCACTCCATCTTATCAACATTATTTGAGTTCCTCTGGAAAGATGGTCCTGATTCTAAGTGCTGCAAATATGACCTTTAAGATCTATGTCCCTAAGTTGATTTGTTTGTAACATAACAAATGCTTATAAGGCAGCTGGGTGCAAGTTGGAAGTCCATATATGCATATAAAATTTTATTTTAGGTAAAAAAGCTCTGTATTCTTATTAGAATTTTCCCATCTGCGGTGGTCTTTAAGATAAAAATAATCTGGAGTGTTTATCTTGAAAAAAAAACCCCAGAGACTTCCCTTCCTTCCCCCAGTGGTCTGTCTACAGATATTGTTATAATTCAGCATAACCTTTTAGATCATTAAAATGTCGGAGTTGCCTTAAGAAAGATCACGGTGTTTCTTGCCTCAAACACTTTGGCGATGTTGATTGCACAGCTCAGCACTCTGTTCTGCATCCGGGAAGAGAGTGTAATAGAGGAGCTGCCATCATTCACCAGTGTGCATGCAGAATGTACCTGCTACAGGCACCTGCTTGGACACAAACAATAGCTCTGTAACTCTGCTTGCTGTTTTCTTCATATATACACACACTTTAAAAAAATAGAAATGCTAGCTTTAGTGCCAGCCCAGACATGTATTTTTAAAGGTCAGTTTAATTCATCAGAAGTAGTTGAAAATATGCCAGTTGAAAAGATGCCTTTCCACTGGGTCTTTTTGCTCTTGTGAACAAATGTTTCTTCATGTTGAATACCTACATAAAGGGCAAGTTTTCCCTGCAGAACTGCACAGTGCCTTTATTATTGATACTGGGCTCTCACTCCATGTATAGACTATTCCGTTGCACAGAAATTACAGTTTAAGTATCATACTTGATACATGTCATGAGGGACATGTGTCTCTTTTTTCCACAATATAAATGTGAAAATAAACGGTGGTGTTATCTCCTTTATCATGATTTAATGCTAGCATTTTAACAACATCCATATCATCAGCAGTCTGTCCTGCTGTCCAGGAAATACATGTTACAGAGGTACAAAGGGGATTTGGAGACCCAAGATGAGCACCAGCTGGTGAGGTGTTAAGTAAAGGAGGACACAAGCTGGAGCACCTCATTTTGACTCAAGCTTCATGTTGATGCACTAAAACTATGCCTGTGTATGAGAGGAAGGTAAAACACCAAAAGCATGGGGAGACAACGAGCACAAATTATCAGCAGTGTAAATATGGAAGTTGGTAATCTCATCTGCTTGGTATGTATGAGAAATGAGCAAGCTGCAGGCTGCCCAAGAACTTGGATAACTCAGAAAGAGGAAGAAGTCAGAGTCTGTTTCTGGGCAAAACATGACAATGGTGATATCAACAGTAATATGAGCAGGAACTACATATTTATTTGCACATTCTTGTGTATATTGGATGCCAGTGCATTATAAACACATTAATTCATAAAGACGAAGGGTTTTATTAATTTTTATGAGTATACTTAATGGAATCTTTTTGAAGAATCAACATGTTCTGCATGATTTTTCTGTACATCTTTTTTCAAAAAGGTAGAGCATTCAATTAAAAAAAAAGTAAGGAAAACTTATCTTTAATAAAAAATGGTTATTCTTTGTTTGTTACATTTTTTGGCAATTACCAGAGCTTTATAAGAAGTAGATATGCATAAGAGATGTCAGGACAAGCAGCAGAACATATAAAATAACTGTGGTAATAAGAATAAATCTAACAGTTATGTGTGAAAGGGTTAAGAAGAAAAGTTCACACTGAACTACTGCCATTTTTCCAATGGGTAATAAGTTGTGCTGGTTTTGGCTGGGATAGAGTTAATTTTTCTTCATAGTAGCTTGTATGGGGCTATATTTTGGATTTGTGCTGAAAACAATGTTGGTAACACAGGGATGTTTTTGTTATTGCTGAACAGTGCTTACACAGAGTCAAGGCCTTTTCTGCTTCTCACACCAGCGAGTAGGCTGGGCGTGCACAAGAAGTTGGGAGGGGACACAGCCAGGACAGCTGACCCAACTGATATTCCATACCATAGGACATAATGCTCAGCATATAAGGCTGGGGGAAGAAGAAGGAAGGGGGCGACGTTTGGAGTGATGGTGTTTGTCTTCCCAAGTAACTGTTACACATGATGGAGCCCTGCTTTCCTGGAGCTGGCTGAACATCTGCCTGCCGATGGAAAGTAGTGACTGAATTCCTTTTGCTTTGCTTGCGTGCATGGCTTTTGTTTTACTTATTAAACTGTCTTCATCTCGACCCATGGGATTTCTCACTTTTACCCTTCTGATTCTGTCCCCCATCCCACCGGAGGGGAGTGAGCAAGTAGTTGTGTGGGGTTTAGTTGCCGGCTGGGGTTAAACCACGACATAAGTAAATACGCCACAGAATATCAAGTACAGAAAACAGGTGCCATTAGATTTAACTACACAGTTCTTCATATCAAAGGGTAAAATGGGCTACCTATTACATAAGATTCTATTTTTAACATGAAACTCTTAGAAGTAGCAGCATATCTCTAATTAAACCTACATAGCAGCGAAAGCAAGGGCTAATGAATTACATAGAAAATAATATTCATATTAAAGTATTTACAAGTGCAATCATATGGATTCTCAGGTATCATGGCTGATGAGCAGTGGATTGGCTTGAGACATATTAAAAATATTGCTTTGCTGATTGAGTGTAATACCAAATATGATTGAGAATAATACCAAAAGGGTATTATTCCATAGATCCAAAGTTTTGGAGGAAAGGGCTAGAATGAACACTGTTTTGTATGAAGTGGTGTTAACAGCCACTAAGAAGTATCTCTTCTAAAGTTTTAGGTATTTTTTTTGCACGTTGCATGAATACATCAAGTTTTTCAGATCATTGCAAGCTGCAAAAGTTGGAAAATAAGTTTTCTTAGACAGGACTGGAGACTGCTGAAAGGAGAGGGTTGAATTCATCACTCTGCTCAGGTCTCACTCTCACTAGAACTGTTCTAAATACATTATGAAGTAGATATTCAAGCCAGTCCAAGGCATTTAAGTGCATAAGAACCAATGAAAATCAATGGCACTTATACCTCTATATCACTGAACTATTTTTGAAACTCTGTCTGCAGAGAAATAAGGTATTTTTATATGTCACACACATACATGTTAAATATACAGATATGCATATTTACTGTGTGCAAGTAACTGCTACCTAAATGACTGCAAATGGCATGACATCAAACCAAGCATGCTTCATGCACTGTGACAAGTTGAGTGAGGAACCCAAGGCCCAAAAAGCTTCAGGGTGATATCCTTTCATTCCCCTTTTGACAGCTGCAGCTAATGACACTGGCTTGTACAGTACTCTGAGTAAAGCAGCTTTTGTCAGATGCATAGAAGTGCACAAGCCATTCAGCCTAAAGGTTGACCTTCTGATCATTTGCAATTCAGAAGCTATCAGCAGAAGTGCTGTGGAAACAAGAAGATCAAGAACAAAGGAAACAATAAAAAAAGGAAGAAAAAAATCATTGTTTTTCAAGATTGAACAGATGTGGAGGGATATATTTGTCACCTGCACAAAATAACTAGGCTGACTCAAAACCAAATGATTTTATCTGTTGGTAAATATAAATTATGCTAACCTAAACAAAATATTCATTTCCCTTCTAATTTCTCGTCCCTGCTCATCTTTAATTACTTATGAATTTATAGAGTACACAGCTCAGGAACTTTGAAACAAAGCAACAGTTATCAGGCGGTGGGGTAGCCCTGTATGTTAGG
>NW_009195642.1:0-16130 GCF_000690835.1 Fulmarus glacialis | reverse complement strand
ACCTTAATGATTCTATGATTCTAAGTTATAAACGGAGATCTCAAGAAAGAAAAGGACATAGCAGAAAAGCTAGATTCTTTGTATCAGTGAATAGAAGAGCTCAGGGAATTTCCCACTTGGGAGTCTTTCTTTATGGGGACAAGTCAGAACAACTGTCTCAGACAGAAGTGTCAGGTTTAGAGCAAACTGATAAATGAAGAATAAAAATTCATCAGGCATATATTGTATTTATCCATGGCTTCTAGGTGTGGTTGAAAATGGAGGTGCTTGAAGCATTAAATATAATTTATAATACTTTTAAAAACTGACATTAATTTTACAGAAATATAAACTGTTTATTGAATTTGTAAAAGAAAGGCAGAGGATTCTAGGAAACTAAAATCAGAAGGTCTGGTTTCTGTACCAAGCAAATCAGTAAAACTACAATAAATGATTTATACCATTTCTGAACAGTGGCAAAAATGGGCAAAACTCAAAATCTTTTTTTTTTGTAGAGGACAGTGTGCCTTATGAATCTGTTTGAAGGATTCAATGAATACGTGAACAAAGGCTCATTTGATTAATATTGTATTTTGATTTTCAAAAGGTTTTGACAAAATCTTTCACTAAAGACCATGAAAGAAAGTGTAATAGAATAAGGAGGAAAGGTTCTTTCATGGATTAGTACTTGGTTAAAAGAATAAATGGACCATTTTCCCAGTGATTATCAGTACGAACTGTTGAAAATATTCATATTTAACCTGGAAAGGGATGAGTAGGAAGGTGACAAAGTTAGCAAGTACAAAATCTTTCAGCATAGAAAAATGAAAGAATTGGAAAATGTTCAGAAAGGTCTCAAGATAGTCAGTGGCTAGGTAGTAAAATAACTGATGAATTTCTGTAGCAATTAAAGCAAAAGTAGAAAGCAGAGAAAAGTAGTTCTACTTGTACATTGATTACAGTGATTTCTGAATTAGGCGCTACCAGTTGTGGAACAGCTCTTGTTATCTTGGACTGTGCCCTGGAGGTATCAGCTCAGTGCTGGCTCAGCAGTAGTCAAAAAGGTCAACAGAGCCTTGGGAAATATTACTGATGTTTAAAAAACAAAACTGGAAAAATCATCAAACCATTTGTAGGTCCACACTATGCACTCCCTTCCCCTTAAATAATTTATTTTTAAATAAACAGTGCAGAGAAGGGACAATAGAGATTTTCAGCCATACAAAGCAGTTTCTGTGTAAAGAGTTATTAAATAGGCTTAGGCGTTTTTGGCATATAAAATAAAAATGTCATGTGGGGTATGATAGAGGTATATTGAAATCACAGATGACATGGAGAAAGTGCATAGGGAATGGTTACTTGCTGTTTTCTATGATACGAGAATTAGAGGGCAATAAATACGGGTTTAACACACATCAAGTGTTTTCTTTCACACTACATGTGGCTAAATGTGGAACTTACTGCTAGGGAACTTTATGGATTCTGAAAGTAAAAGTATGTTCAGTGAAAAGTATGTGATAGGTGAATTAATGGAAGAGAAGTTTTTCAGGGACTGTTACATGCACGGAAGTAGGGATAAGTTTCAGTTTAGATGATCTCTAGTATGCGGATTTCTGGAAGCTCAGAATTCAAATCACTGTACACTTGCTCTGTTCTTACATGCCTCTGTTCTTACATTCTAGCCTCTCTGAGACAGGATACTGAGTTAAATAGACATATAGTCTGACGCAGAGTAAATGCCCTTATGTTATACCTACCAAAGGTGTTAACACACATATCTGATGATAATAGTAATAACAACGATAAATCAAATATGTCTCATGTTTTCTCCCTCTTCCCATAGATATGTTGCCTGGTTTCTGTCACTGCAAGACTGGCTATGCAGGAGAGAGCTGCAATAGATGTGCCTTGGGTTATATGGGATATCCTGAGTGCCTGCCCTGCAACTGCTCACTGAAAGGCAGTGTGAATGTTGACCCTTGCATAGGTCCCTGCATCTGCAAGGTATGGATGTCAAATTCTTCTGAGCCATAGGAAGATACCAATGATATTGAAAGATTGCAATTAATGGTCTTCTATCATACAATAGCGTTCCACTATGCTACCTAGCTGTGTTAGTATCTATGTTAGTCACTTCTCATAGAACACTTGTTCTTCGTCCTGTAAAGGTTTAGATTGTCTTGTGTCATCTCACTACTCACGATAATTAGCATAGGTACCTAGCAGCCTGCTGCCAGTCAGCAAGTCCTTAGAAATCTGTAATGAAGAGATACTTACGAAGCCTGTGAATCGTTTCTTTCAAACTTGCCTCCTCATCTACTCAGAAATTATATGTTTAAAGTATTGTGGGCTCTAAAACTAACCTGTAATATGACTTCAAAAGAGAAAATGAACTGATGATGTATTAAAACATACAAAAAATTTGCCTTTTAGGAATTGTCATTAGGGATATAACCCTCTTTTCTTGCTAACTTCCTAACCGAGAGCATTTTTTCCTGTCTTAGGATGGTTGTTTAGTAATCTCTGACATTTTTTTTTTTAAAAAAATCCATCCTTTCTGTAGGATGAAACTCTTAATTTCTAGGAAGAAAATTTAAGAATGATTTTCTCTGTTTGCCTTCATGTACCTCCAGCATATTATATACCGATATTATGTTGAAATAAAAAACTTCTAAAAACACATGCATCCACTTCTTATAAAATACCTAGTTACCAGAAATGCTTTAGAAATGGTGGTGGTGTGTAAGTCACAGTTTAGTAAGTGACCATGAATAGGCCCAAAGGACAATTTACTGTACTGTGGGTCAATTTTTCTGTGTTGTACTTGTGGGAGTTTCCTTCCAGCATTTAATTAACAGAATTAGTCACAAATGTGGATATAAAAATACTTACATTGCATCCTTAAATACAAGAATGTACAAAAAATACTTCAATCTATCAGCTCATGCTGCATACACACATAAAGCTCTGGTGTAACAGCTGAATAGCACTGAAATCTACTCAGAGAATTAACCTTATCCTCACTTTATGTAACAGTCACATGCTGTCTGTCTGAAATAAAATCTATCCATATCACAGTTCTAATTCCTTAGCTGTCAAGTCTAGAAGATCAGAAAAGAGGTGCTTTTGCTATATTCTGACTTGAAAGGGAGCTTTGATGAAGGTGTCATATGCCAAGTACAAGATAACCACTGCTGAATGATTCTTACTATTGTGACATTATTTGTGTAATGCCAAACTGACCTGTTAGTACAATCAGACAAAAAAGAACAAATATGGAATAGAGATAATTGTTCCTATCCTAGAGAGTCCACACTATATACACTTTTTTCTTGCTGTTCAGAGCAAAGATATTTTGCTACACATGTTCTTACTGTACAGTTAGTGGTGAAAACCTATTTACATTTTCATTTCATCTCCTCCTTTACCTGTCCTTACCTGTTCCCCTTCATTGTCCCTATTTTCTCTTAATCCATGTGTGCTATCCTTTCTCCCCATACCTCCACATGCTTTGCCCTGCTTTTTTAATCTTTGCTAGATCTTAACCAGGAGGCTACCAAATGGCTTTTGGTGAACTTACTTCAGAGCTGTGTATTTCAAGCAATCGTAGACTACACAGCACGGGCAGGCTTTTTATGATGTGTTCATTCTCTGCTGACGTGGAGCCAAAAATTTGGTCCTGTGTGCATACCATAGAGCACTGTCTCCAGGATTAAAGAGACTGTATATAACACTTCTTAAAGGGAAAGAATTTTCTGGGCTATCTTGGGAAAAATACTGAATTACTAAGCCAGCACCATAGCGTGAGCCTTTTGCAACATACTCCCTGTAGAAAAGCTAGCTTTATCTTTGCCTATAGGACAAATTGATTTATTGTATAAGTTAGCAGGACTTAATGCACAACATAAGCTTTCTCTGAAAAATGTAATTACCAAATGCTAAGTTTAGAATTCTTCATGTATGTTTAGTGCCTGACTTTCTGCAGGGGAAGAGTTTGCAGACTCCATGTAGTTATGGAAAGAAGAAATGCAGCCCTTTTAACACTTGGAGTTAGCCTGAATTCAGCTATTAATGATAGACCACTGAAAAACTGATAGGCTGAATGACTGGTACAACTAATACTATGTACCTGTGGTTTGCATCAGTTGGGCATTCACGGAACTTAGCAACCTACAAACCACAGTTGTTGAGGCTGTAACATTGTGTCCCATACTTCCTTCCCCTCTGACACTCTTAAGTGTAAAGGAGATAAATTAGATTATTCCCTGAAATCAGATCTGTGCATTCATGTAGAAGAAAAATTAAAAATTTTATAATGTCCAAATTCTGTGTTCAGTTACTTATGTGTTGCCATAGTAACTTTTATTGTGTAGAGCATTTGCTACTAATATTCACAAATAAGCGTAGTCTTTCCTACAAATGTCTTTATAGTCCTGTATTTATACTCTCCTGCAGAGTATAAAGCTGGTGATCTCAAGTCTAATCTATGACAACTGAAGTAATATTCTAATGTGCATTTCCAGGAGCATGTTGAAGGAGAAAATTGTGATCGTTGCAAACCAGGTTTCTTCAATCTGCAGCAAAATAATCCCAAAGGCTGTGAGGAATGTTTCTGCTCTGGGAAAACAAACGTCTGCACGCACTCTCACCTTACCTACAGAAGTGTAAGAAAAATCATACTGTATCAGTACATGTCGTTAGTTTTGTGTTGTCACTGTCTGTCGTCACCAGAGTGCATCTTATTATAAAATCATGCATGTTCTTTTAAGCCCCATGTATTTTTCATTTATCCAAAAGAAAATGTTTATAAGCTTTGTTTCTCTTCATTGTGAGAAGGTTCTGAAGAAGTGCAGTTGAACGGTGAGAAGTGCAAAAGAAGTTATAACAATCAAAAATGAAGCCATGTGCATAAACAAAGTCCTGGAATATGCATACATAATCAGTCCTGAGTTAAATGCAATATATCCATAGGGCAACCTCTTTTCCAGGTCATTATTAAATTTCTAGACCTGAAGTAATTAAGAATTTTGAAACATTAAATGTACAACAGCTTATGTAAGAAAAAGGGATGCCCTACAGGGGGCATTTTGAGTGAATTTCTTTTGCATACTGCATTCCTAGGAAAGAATGTGGAAGGGAGATGAACCTACCGTTCTTATTTGTGCTGTAGAAAAATGACTTTAGCCTGCAAATATACTTTAAACTTTAAATTAGTTCTCAAAGCTCAGACACCGATTCCACTGTAACGGATGTGTGCTACATATTCATGTCTGTAGATTGAGTTTGGGAAATGTGTTCCAGGCCTACTAGCTCCTGGTTTTGACTGTATTGGTATGCTGGAAGCCTGCGAGTAAAATCATGTATGCCTAGTGTGCTCATTTACATGCCAGCATCTGGAAAATTTTCCATCCCACGACTCAGCTAATTTATTGTTCTGCTTGTATCCAGGCTCCACAAGCCATCCTTGTATGAATAGTGTGGTCTTCTCTGATGATTCATTTCTAGTTACGGGATTTCAGAAATTCAAGTTCTGGTGCTTTCCAGCTTTGCTTTGGCTTTCTAAAAAAAGTATATTTGAACTTGTAAATTGTAAGGCTTTAGAATTACAAATTATTATAAATTATGCTGTCTACAACAGTCAGAATATGTATATGCATTTGTCAGCTCATCTTCTGTACCTTCTGATATTATTTATTGAAAACTTGTCTAATATTTGGAAATATTCTTACGCGTATGTTTGTATGATAGAATTTCCTCCTCGCTCTGGACCATACGAAGCAGGGAAAGCAAATACTTACAGTTACTTCAAAGTACTCGGAGGTTAAAACTCCCAGTCACATACAATAAGAGAAATTTTTGCTGTTATTACTTTGTTGTTTCCTTTGTTCCTAAGCTGCTATTAATCATATAAACCTAATCAGTTTTTTAAAAATGGCAGAATGAGAGGCTGTGACTATTGAAATCACTGATGTCGTGATTCTCATTGTAATGTGTTTTGTTTGGGGTTTTTTTTTCTCTCTTTATAGATAGAAGACATGAATGGATGGTATCTGACCGGCTTACCAGGTCTCATCAGCGTTACCCCCAAGCAAAAGAGATTTGATGGGCATCAGCAATTTAGCATCAACAACGTGGCTGCACGGAAAGTACTGCCACAGACTTATTATTGGAGTGCACCCAGTTCTTATTTGGGCAACAAAGTAAGTGCAGATGGTACTTGCCTAAACGCTAATTTGATTTATTGAGAAAAGAAGTAAGGCTTTGAAGGGGGGTGGAACTGAGGGAAGATTAAGTTGGATAGCTATTTGACCAGCAAAACTGCAAGCAGAAGGGAATCAGGTGTATGGAGTATCCTTGTGAGGCAAAAAGTTAAGCAGAGAAAATTAACCAAGTATCTTTGACCTTGAGCCCTCTTCGGGCTTCTGCTGTCAGGTATTAGAGAAGTCTCTATAGTTTGCAGCATTGTTTTTTGAATGAATTGGCTGGTGTGTGGTTCAGCTTGTCCTGTTCTCTTCCCACCTTGTCCTCAGCTTTGAAAACCAGTTCCCTCGTCTGCTTTTCAGAGATGCAAGTTGTGTATCAGATGTTGTGGGGGTGTGTTACAAAACTTTAATATTTGGCAAGAAACTTGTGTGTGGGGAGCTCTCTGCCCTAGAACTCAGAAAATGCTGTTGTGAGCTCTGTGCCATTTCTAATGCATACAGGTCTGCATGTGTCCATGTGTGCACGTACACACATATTCATGCCCTGCAGGTTAATAATAAATATTTGCTTTCTAAAGTCTTGGATGCTTTAGTGGACTGACTATGAGGCTTCTCACCATTAGACTTTCTGTTGTCATACATGATACCTTCATGAAAATCTCATTTTTTTCCGGTGTGTAGAATTGATGACTGAGTCCTAAATGTGAAGAAAGCTAAACAGCTTTCCATTTACCATAACCCTGATTATGCTAAATCTTACCAGAAATGCTAGCACTAACACACCTGAGCACATTTTCCTCTGTAGTCTCTTCAGGCTAGTCAACCTCTTATTTATTTATTTTCTTCCTGCTGGCTGAAAATCAACATGACAGAAGGTAAGTGAGCATGTTGAAACTAAATAGCATCATTCCAAAGAATTGGGCATCCTGTTCATGGCTATAAATTGTTAAAGATAGTCAGGCTCATTTAGCTGGGCAAGGGAGAGTTTCTTCTATAATCTTCCATGTCTGGTGAACTTACCCTGAGATATGAACTGATACTTTTCCAGACAGAATTTCATCCTGCTTCTGTTCAGTGAGCAAATAATGGTAAGAATGTGCACAAATTATTTGAACATGGAAGATATTTTTTCAGTGTAATTTGGAGGTCCTTTGTGGTTACTGTCAGATATCTCTGTATGAATGAAGCAATTTGCCTTAATAACTGAACCATATAAATTTTTGATACTACAATAATACTGAAAGCACTCACAAATTACCACAGTACATCTTAACTGTCATGTTGCATCACGTAAATTATAGTCATAATGACATGCTTAGGCCATATGATTTATACTATGGAAAGGGAAATGGAAACAGAGTATTGAGAGTCCTTATTTGTAAACTCAATAAAACATTTCTCTAAATAGCTGAAACTGGATAAAACCAAATAGCTGAAACTAGATAAAAACATCCTTTCTTGAGAGTGATTGCTAGCTGTGTTACAGTAGAATAATTGGTATCTCAGAGTAGGCAAGCTTCTTTAAGGATTTTTGTCTTAGGAAATGTAGAGAATGATGTAGGAAATTTTATATAAAGATGTACAATTGTAATTTATAAACCTTGTGTCACAGAAAACTGCCTTTCCTTTTTATTGTTAAAATTATTGCTCTTAAATACTATTCCCCAAGATAAAATTGAGCAACAAAAGGTAGTATTTCCTGCATTTCCCGGTTTTCAAGTATAGCTCAAAAACCTTATTTAAAATAATTCCTTTAATATAAAGTTGGCATGTTGTGCGTATGCCTCCACAATGTTGATTGCTATATGTGTGCTATCTGCTTGTTTTACATACATCTCCAAATGCTTCTTTTGGATGAAAAAAGCGTTATAAATAGAATACTCCTGAGTGTGCAGCTTTCAGCTTTTTCTTTTTTGTCTAAACCTGGGTGACACTAGGCTATGTGACTATGGTCTTTGACTGTGTCTCTAAGGAGACATTATAAATAACAAGAGGCTATAGATGGTACAGAATTCTTGTTTATGTCAGAGTAGGACAAGAACATGAGCAAATTAGTTTAACATCACCATATCCTTTTAGTCTTCTAAATATGTATGCTACTACCAAAACTTAAACTTTGTTGTACAAATAAAGATAATTTTTTTAAAAGCCAGATATTTTACCTGTCTGACTATATAATATGCATTTGAACTGAAAAATTGAGCACTGTTTTTGATATGTTTGGGAGTAATCTGGAGGAATTTAATTTCTAGAAATAAAATATCCAGTGGATAATTTGGGAAAACAGATTTAAAATGGCTAGTATTAAGGGTTTAGTGGGTATCATAAAGCAGTTTATCTTCTTGCCTGCATACCTTATCATAGCCTACTGAACTAAGGATTGCAGCAATCATGAGGACTTGTGGTCTGTTAGAGCTTCTAGTTACTGAAAAATTGTCTTATTCTATGAACTCTAATTACATTTTAGGTATTTGAAAACCCCATTTGGTTTTTGTTAGCAGTTTCTTAAATTGTTTTGACAATGGATCTGTAAGTTTATTTTAAACTTGTGTCCATGCTAAAATATTTTATAAATTTGTCTGAAAGTGTTATGAGTTACATTCTGATAATGTTTGATCAAAGCACTGAAAGGAAGGTATAAAATTACTTAAAAAGTAGATACCAAACTCAGCAGGATGATGTGAAACACTTGTTTCTTTAAAGTCAGTGTGGAAGGGTTAGGTGTCCGCAATGTTTCAGAAGTCTGACATTATGTACATCCTCTGACTCTTTTCCATTGACACCTTGGCAAAAAGCGACTTGATAATTTGTATGCTGATTAGCTGAAAGAAAACACGATATGGAGCATATCCAAATAAATATATGACCCCCCCATGACAAACACACATGAGGGGCAGCTGATGCCACTTGAAATTCCATGAGGAAAAATCCATCTTTGGTTAGAGAAAGTCTCTCTGCCTTATTTTCTCTCTGCTGCTGCAAATACTATGTTCCTTTCTCTGCTAAGGGCCAGCTATAACCATGAAGGTGGGTATTTACTCTGCCTCTTTCAGGCGGTTAGGGCACTTGGTCAGCAGTCACAGGTTAGTTCAGCCTTTAGGTGGAAGCCGTCCTAGAATCCAGATCTCCGAACATTGTCTCAACACCCAGCAGTCATACAGAAATTAGATAATACATCCCCTTTAACTGCTCTATCTGGGTTTTGAGCAGATATTAATGCTGCCATTACTGAGACTGCAAACAACATGATAGAAACACCTCTGCTCTAAAACACTGACATTTTACTCAGATTGAGAAGTATCTTGCATCAAATGTTGTTTTACAGGAGTCATTTGGACTAGTTGTACAGCATGATCCCATTCAGTGTAAGTAAAGTTAATGTAATTTCATCCTTCATGAAGTCAGAATATGTTGAAAATTAAAGCAAAAGATGCTTGAATAAAAGGCGTTGTTATCTCTCCAAAAAATTCTAGCATGTCATGTTTGTCAACTCCATAGACTTAAGCAGCCATATGGTGGATACATTGTTCTTTCTCTGACCTCTAGTGAAAACCAAGGCAACAGCTGAAAGTTTTGTGTAGAGTCTGTGCATGCAGAACAAGAAGGGGACTTGTCTGACTTAACACTGTCACTTCATTTGTTTTGCCTGTTCTTTTATAATTAGCTGTGTAACCTATTTGCTGACTTATAGAAGTCAATGTTTCTTTGAGTCCAGAAATGAACACACTGTACTAAGCCTGTAGCCAATACATACAAACTTCAAAAATCTATCAGCCCTTTAAAAGTACTCTACTGTGCAAAGCTAAAGATTTGGATGGAGTGAGCAGTTTGTTTTGTGACATATTATCTATTGCAGACTGCCCAGAATACCTCATAGGATTAAATATTGAACTATAAAATAATCATAAGCTAGGTCCTTGTGGCTTTTATGTTTATTTTCTTCCATTTGTTTTCGTTTCTTAGGCAATTCTGATGCAAAAGGCAGAATAATGCAAAGCAAATTGCAGTTTACAGCTCCCGGGGGGGAGGGAGGGAGTTGAAATGTAAAACATAAAGAAGAGTAAATAATACAATAATCAGCCGGAACAGAAATGCCAGGATCAATTGTCCTAAATTATTAATGCATCTAAACCCAGAAAGCTTCATCTAGTATTGTCATGGTTTCAGATCTCAAGACTTTCTTGTTCATAGGACATGATAGAGTTAGATAGATCCACAACTCTTTTTTTTGCTTTTACTGCCTGCCTCAAAAAGAAGAATAATCTAACCTAACACCTTATGGTGTAAATGGATGAGATGCAAAAGAAATTGTTGTTGGAAGCCACTTTTTTCTACCATCAGGTTTTTTTTAAATTCATTGGCCTCGTGAAAAGAAGTGAGTGACCTAGCCTACGTAATTCCAACAGTCAGCTATGTCTTAATTTAGCCAGCAGACAGACAGCATGTGTCTGTATTGCTTTTATTGTCAGGGAAGCGAAGTAGTGAAACTTAGGTGGGCTGGTGTGATCTCCCTTTGTGCACCTTTGTAAGATACTTCTTTCTTTCAGCTGGTTATATGGACAATTTAGGCCCTCATGTAGAAGATTTGTTAGTACAGATGGGTTGTCCAAGTCTAAGCAGGCCACCAGTAACAGTTGCAGTGCTTGAAGTATCTGCTAACTGTGTGAGGGATTTTTCTGCAGTGATGGTAAGTCCAGTATTTCATGATGAATTTGACTTTCTTATACTCGCTGCACAGAAATGAGTTTCAGGCTCAGATTTGAATGTGTAACAAAGAACATCTCCAAGCTAGCAAAAGTGGGGATGGAGTTAAGTTTGAGCAGGATGAAATAGTTGCTATATGCACATTATCCATATTTGTAAGTGAAACAGTAATAGGCATCAGCAGCACATACTATGCAAGAAGTCTCCATTCAGTGTAACGCCCCTGAAGTTATTCACAGTTGCTGCAGATCCTCAGATTTTTTTAAGTAGTGTCAACAGCCCACACATAGCAGAAAATTAAAATGATTCATTTGAACCTGAAGAAAAATATCCTCTGTAAAGACAGCTACTTCAGTATCTTTTGGCTTTCATATTTGAATGCATTCTTCTGATAAAAAGCTGGTTTAGTTTATTGATTTTTTTTATTTTTTAGCAAGTAAACCCTAAACTAATATAAATAATGTAATTTTATTTTAAATCACAATCTAAATTGCCTTGACTGAAATTAAGTCGCCATGGTAATCAGACTCAGTCAACAATATGAAGATGTCTTCAACTTATACCTAGTGTGCTGTTTATTTTATTAGCACTTACTTCACTGTAGCTTCTAAAAATTGAGGTAATAGGCAAATTCAGATACTGAAAGGATGAGACAAACATAGCAGGAATACAAGTGAAGAGCAAAAAATTTTAAAGATCTGAACCACAGCTGACTGATGCTTCCTTTAAGTTTACTTGATTTGTATTACATGTTTAGGTTTTGGTTCTTTATCTTTGCTGAAATACTCTCTCAGCGTGGCACCACGAAATGAGGCAGGGGTAGGTCTCTGCATTCTTTCACAACTGTGGCTAGCCAAATTTTGCTTGATCCCCAGTACAAATTGAAACAATATCAGGACTGTCCTATTTGAGGTTCAGCTATCCATGACTGTAAAGAACCACCAAGACATAAGTAAATTTTGCACACTTTGTTCCTCATTAATGCTTTTAATGATGTTTGGATAGCCTGTTGGGACAGTTCAAGTACCGCCATTATTGTGATTGCAAGGAAAACTAAGGATGCCCAGTAGGCTGTTACGGCCTCTTTGCGCCTTGGAAATGAGTTGAAACAGGGCTCACAATCTGGCTAGCTGAGTCCACTGACTGCAGTATTTCATGCATCCCATGATACATTTAATTTCTTTGTGCTAAAATCATCTTATACTACTGCAGAGAAAAGAGGAAATTTATTGTTGGCGAAATTATTTCATAAATCTCAAGTGTCCTTTGCATTACCTGCTTACCTAAGTCTGCCTTGAAGGCAAGGGTTTTAATCAACAGTGGCAGTTGAAAAATGGAGAAACAAGCAGGAAATAAAGTAGTTTCACAAAAGAAGGGATGTGAATGCTAGAGAAAGAATACTGAGGGGTGTTAGGAAGTAATGAAGAAGAAAGTTGGGGAATATGCTTGCCAGGTTGAAAAGTCTTACTCTTCTTATCTCTGATCACAAATACTTAAACACCGAGGGATCCAAGAAAGCAGAAGAAAAAGAAAAAAAGTCTTTGACTTGGAAAGAACTAATATATCTGGTGATTTGTACTGAGAGCTAATCAACATGCAAAGAAGCATGGTGATGGTGATTCCTAAGCTAGAGATAGCTAAATTGAACAGTGGTTACTTAAGACGCAAAGGAAAATTGAAGTTTATGAAAGGAAGGATACAAAGGGGGTCTTGTTCCTCTTGTATGCCTTTGCATGCTAAGTACTTCTTCAGCAAATAAGCATTTGCCTTGAAAATTATGTTTGGAGTTCCTTGCTGATCACAGGTTACCTGAAAGTAAAGGGTTTAATGGAGTTTTACTCAACTTACCCATTTATATTAATCAGACGGAATTTGTAGTCCAGACATCTAGTTGATACTGGGTTACAGTATCATCGCAGGAGTGTGATGGAGGAATCTATGCCCATCACCGAAAGGGTATAAACATGAGCTACTGAAAGGTCATTCTCAAGATATAAGCGCCACAAAGAGGTAGTGTTCAGTTCAGTTTCCTGATTTCCCTTTATGAATAATTGAGTTGCTATTTCTGTTTGATTTACCTGCCTCCCCCTCAATTTACTTTAAATTTAAATGAATTACAAAAACTTGAAGTAGAATGTAATTGAAATTGTTGAGTTAATAACTCATTAGTAAAACTGCATGATGCCACTGAGCTTTAGTTTTGTAATTTTGTAATTTTTTAGTTTTGTAATTTTGTGGTGTTCAACTTTTGCTTTCCACATCAAAAAGGCCGTACGCAGAAAGGCAAAAGTACTGAGGATTTCTGATGGTGCACAAAAGAAACAGCCTTTTCTGCAAACCATTTGTAGTACTTTCAATCGGTGCTATATTGTTTTTGAAGTCTGGCACGCTCAGTAGCTTCTGACAATCTCAAAATGTTCTTGACATGCTTGTAGCTTCTCGACAAGATGGATAAATTCCATTATTTCCGTTTTATATATAGGAATTAGCATTGCTTTTCTTCTCGTCTGTCTTCAGAAACTAGGTTTTGGTGCCTGAACTTGATTGACTAACTTTACCTTTTGTCTTTGAGAAGTTTTAAGGCTAAACCAGTGTAGCACAGGTGCCCAAATCCAAGTGCTAGTCACCTGTGTACAGATGCAATTAAGAAGCGTATGTCTGTGAATTTGTGACACACATTTCACTGTACATCATGTGAATTTTTAATCAGTTCATAGGTCTGAGAGACCTAATCCAACTAACTTTGTTAATGGCATTTTACATCCATTATCATTAACAAAAAGGTTGGATATTTCTACAACAAAATATTGTTCTATTGTCTATTTTAAAATTTTATTAAGAGTAATTAAAGGCAGGAGTCGCTCAATTTTAACACATTACTAACTAGAGTATAGAAGCACCAATACTAACTAGAGTATAGAAAAGGGAGAGTGGTTTATCAATGGTTGAAAATGGTACAAATTCAAGTAAGGTATCAGTGAAAGAAAACTCAAACTGACACTCAAAGTGTATATAAAGAGCTACTTTTTATTTCATTTTATGTTTGTTCAGAAACATAAAATATGTTATTTTATTTTATGTTTGTTTGAGAAGTAACCAGTTCCACAACTAATTATAATAAAAATTAAATGACTAATTTTGTAAATTGTATATATTCTTGACTTTTTCATAAATGATTGGTGAGTGGTAGGGCCGTTATGCTGTGAGTGCCTTACAAGCTCTAATTTTCAGAGGGTGGTACTCCATACTTACTACACTTCCAGTCCGTTGTCCAAAAAGTAAGTATCAAAATTGTCACTTTTGTATATTTCAGTTTAACAAGAAAAAGACAGGGAAAGGCAGACCATCATACTCTTCAGATAGTCTGATATGAACATAATATTTTAACATCTATACTTGGTCTGGCTGGGCTGGAGTTAGCTTTCTTCATAGTGGCATGTATGGTGCTGTGCTTTACATTTGTGGCTAAAACAGTGTTGGTAACACACCAGTCTTTTGGCTCTTGCTGAACTGAGCTTGCACAGCATCAAGGCTTTCTCTCCAAACCTTCCCACCAATCCGTAAGTCTTTTCACCTTCCTTCTATTTTCTCCCCATTCCATGGGAGAGAGGAGTAAGTGAGAGGTAGGTGGGTATTTGGCTGCTGGCCAGGGTCAACCCACCACACCACCATTGAAAGTGATGGAAGAAATAGAACCTTAAAGCCTTTGACAATACACCAGTTACAAAAGAAGTTTTCAGTATGGCTGCAATATACTGACAAAGAATTGAACAATGAAACGGTAACTGGAACTGTCAAGAAAGTAGCACAATAGTGATCAGAAGCTTGAATTATTGGTTTAGTTTTAACTTGTGTTTTCATAGAGTCATTGTTCTAAACATTTTAATACTGTGAGTGACTCATGCTTTGATCTAATATCTGAACAGAGTATGAAGCATCCTTTATATCCTGTAGGTCCTGTGTCTCATATACACTATTCCCTCTGTCTCATCTACCCTATCATTACCTGATTGCTAAAGATTTCTGAATGGACCCATACTGCTTCGTTAAATCTCTAGAAGGCAAAATGAGCTCCATTACTTTACGTTCCTATGAAGTTTACATGCTGTAAGCTGATCTTTAGCAAGAGAGAATGATGGGGCAAAGATTTTATTTTCCAGAGAGAGACTCTAGCTAACTACAACAAATCTCTTTAGAAAGCAGACCTCAGTGGAAATTTTAAATATTCAGTAAGTTTCTAGAAGTAAGGGTTGCCCTAACTATAGAATGAAATTTGCCTTTGTCTTCCCAGACCCAAGAGACAAAAGGGTTAAGACCAGATATTTGGCATATTGAAGGGATAATCATGTGCTAGAACCCCAATCTGAACTGTCATGAATTATTAAACAAGTGGTTTGTTGGGTGATTGAATACTACCTGCAAAGCACTGCTTGTCTCCTTGAGGCACATCCAGAGCTAACTGAATTGAGCCAATTAGACTGACTGTCTCTTCAATGAGTTGTGACCTATCAATGGTAATAGCTTATTATGATGATAAATGAACCCATCTCTCAAACCAAAGCCTGAGTACACACTTCAGCAGTTTCCCTGAATCATAGGGCCATTACCTATCAACTTCAGATTGACAGGAGTGACAGCAATAAGAGCAGATAGCATGCATGAGTAGACACAGATGATTGTTTTACCCAAATGAATATATTTGCACTTATTTTTGGTGAGGTTGTTTTGTGGGTTTTGGGGTTTTTTAAATGGGCCTGCCTGAACATTCCATATTTCACTAGAAGCAGCTAACATTTCTTACAATATGTGCAGTACTACCCCTGTCTCCTGAGATGGCTGGATGAATTTCTGATTGGTATCTACATGTCTTTTCAGTCTCAGAGGCACTCTGTATTATGATACAGGTGAATCCTTTTTTCTAATTGAAGAGTTTGTTTTATTTGTTTGGCCTTCTTAGCCCTATCAATTTATTTTCTAGAGGTAATTTCCTCAGAAAAATGAGCAAGATAGAGAAACTGTAACATTACCAATATTTTTCATTATTTTATTACAAGCTTTTGAAACCTTTAAGTATCAAATATCATTAAATACTTAGACACTTCTGGTACAGTCCTTGGCTAGTTCAACTCTTTTCAGAGACAGGAAAATTTTTCACGGTGAAGGCAGTTGTTTTTACAACTTTCTGTGTCAGTTTTCTTCTGGGCTTTTTCGGTCGTTTCGTGCCCTCCCCCATCCCCACCCCCC
>NW_009195641.1:0-7588 GCF_000690835.1 Fulmarus glacialis | reverse complement strand
TATGATTCTATGATTCTATGATTCTGCAGCCACCCACTGCAGACGTGCTGGGATGGGCAAGCACAGGAACATCTCTGCAAAATGAGTCTGTGTTCTCAGGAGATGGAAGTATCCTCCCCATCCCAGGACTAGCCACTCTCCTCCACCCCTTGGCAGCAAAGTAGGTGGTGGGTCCATTTGGGGGTCCTCAGTAATTTGCTTCTCTAAGGTAAACTGCTCGCTTTGCTGGAGCCTGGATTTGGCCCTAGTCACGTCAGATGGCTGGATTTGTGACAAAATAATATAATTCATATTTCATTTTACTTAATTTGCCAAAATGTCTCTTTCTGGGGCTGCAGCAAAAGAAGTTTTCAGCATAACATTCCTATAAAGGAAGAATTGGATCTTATATGTACCATTAAAAAAAACCAGCGCACGGTAGCACCAACACTGACATTTTAAGAATAAAAACATCATGTCAAGCTTCTAGGTCATTCGAAGTTCATCACATGCTAAGTTAGTACCAAATGCTTGTCTGATGTACTTGCTGATGTCTGAAGCTTTATGTAAGTTCAGATATAACGGGTGATCACAGATGTGTGTGTTAGAGAACATCAGGATCCTGGAGCATTGAGTGGGTGTGCTGCAGAAAATATTACAGTTTGTTTACAAATCTGACTCTTCAGAGTGGTTTTTGTTGAATAAACTGTAATAAAGTGTAAAGAAATAATAAAATAGGGTCCACCCCGTATAGTAGAAAGTTTGAGAAATTTTGAAGTTGGGTCTGGATCCTTCAGAAAGCTCTGTGTGGATACATCTCATAATGTCCTATCAATTACGTCACATGCAAAGTCTGACTAACTTCCCAACCATAAATTGTACTATGAGTCTTTTTTTCTCATGAAAATAGTTTCAGCTATTTCTTCACAAGCACTGTACTGCACTGGTGCCTTCCGCAGTACTGTATGTGCTCTGGACATAGTCTCTTAAAATATTTGCCTTGTGGTCATTTTTCTAAGCTGCTGGGCACTGGGTGGTATGTGTGGTGGTAGTGTTTTCCCACTAGCCAGATTTTTTGCTAGAGTAGACCAAAAAGAGAGGCATGTCTCTAATTTTGTAGTTAACTAATAATAGATCTTAAACCCATGTCTATTCATTGAAGATATGTCTTTAAGACCCAGTTAACTATTCAAGGTAGACCTTAAGATCTCCCAGGGGTGTAAGCCTGTCAAATGAGCAAAAGCTCAAACTGGTTTTGAGGGCTTTTGTGTCAAGCACTGCCTTATGTCTTTTGATGTGCCTGGCAGAGCAGGTTAGCAGAGGTGCTGGGAGTTGAAGAGGGATGTTTACCCAGCCACTGTCTTACAAGGGCTTAATGAATTTCTGCATGTTTTCTCAGCAGCTTGCAGTTGTGAAGGCACAGTCATTTAGTGCATTTAGTGATGCATGATCCCACAGTAACCTTGGGAAGCTCTGGAGCTTCAGGCACTGCCATTTCCCTGAGATGATTCAGGTAGGAATCTCTCTTGTCTTTGCATTTTTTTGGCAGTCCTCAGCCCACTGTGACTTACGGCAGTGCCATCTGCCCTGAGTCAGAGGCATTGGCACAGGGAGGAAACTGCTTTAAATTTTAGGACTGTTTGTCAGCTTTCTACTCTGTGCCAAGACTGAAGGGCATTTTAGGCTTGATCTTGGCTTGATGGTAAAAGTAAGAGTGCATTTTGGATCAAATTCTTACTTTATATGAGGTGTAGCCTTTGGCCCTCTTCATGCAGCCTGCTCCTTGGTTTGCCTGCCAGGACTCATTTGCCACCCTGTGTCTGCAAGGGGATGCATGGGCTGACGAGCAGTGGTAAAACCCTACTTCCAGGTACAGCAGCTTTGCAAGAACTGTGTTTCATAGCAAAAATAAATGATTTGGACAGGTGCATATGTATTGAAGTGGTTGTTGGATATCTACTGTGTTAAATAACTCTTCTGCTAGGCACTAAGTAATGAAATAAATAATAAGTAATAAAAAATGTCGAATTCAATTTTTTGGTTTCAAAAAGCTTCCCAAACTTCAGTCTTACTGGAAAATTCTTTACTAGTTGTATCAGAGAGCAAGCCTGGCTCCCTAATTCTCAGCCTCAGTGCTCCTTAAAGCAAGTAACAAATGGTTCTCAAAGGGTCTTGTGTTGGTGGAGAACCATGAGTGCCTCTTCCTTGTTTCTCGAGGTCTTTGATGTCCCTTATAACAGGAGGGAAGCAGACAGCAGTGTAGGGCTCTGGTGTTGTCCAATATTTGCCCCTGACAGCGAAATGCTCTGTTGGGAATCTTTGCGTATAAGTGGATAGTAAGCTATTTGCATTATTGCACACGCCACAGATTTTAACCCATAATCTTGGTCATAACAGTTCTCCTGGTGAATGTTATATGCAGAAAGAAAAATTGGCCTTCAGACCGATGAAAAGACAACTATAAAACTCAAAAAGCCCCGAATAATCCAGATATACAAAAATGTGCACACTAAATGGATATTGGAGGAGTGGGAGACAGGACCTGCATATCTTTCTTCATCAGGTTGCCTGACTGAATTAAAGACCAAACTTTGCTTACCTTATCTGGTTTCTGAAAATTTCTATTAGCACAAGTAGTAACTCTATCTGAGCAGTTCATTCCTTCTCTGGAAAAATGCTGGTGTTGCAGTAGCATTTTTTTATTTTTTAGATAGATACAATAGAAAATGAAAAATCTCTGGAGGGCTGCTTCGGTTTATTATATATAAGAACCTTAAATATATAGCAATTAAGGAACAAACTTCTCTTTGCCCCTAGCGAATAAGAGGGACTCTGAAAGGGAGAGAGCACGTAGCAGTGATGTTCTGTGCTTTTGCTAGACTTAACTGGACTGCCACGTAGTATTTTATTTTGGCGCAAGGCAGGTATAGGGTATTGCCTGAACTGTACTGTTTTCCACCCACTTGGCACTGTTAGAGGCCTAGAAGAAATGCAGGCAAAAATGGAGAATGTAAACATGTCCTAGTGCAAGGGCTAAATACACCTGTGTGTGCAGCCTTTGCAGCCTTGTGCCTGTGCAAACAATTGCAATGAGAGCTGGAAGGAGAGGAAGCAAGGAGGCTCCTTGTCTCACCAGTGCAGAAAACTGGCCAGCACTGAGAGCGAGAGTGGGGGCATCTGCATGGCATGGGGTGTATGAGCATCCCTCTTTCGCTAACGTCAAGCACCTCCCAGAGTGCTCTCTGTGAGCTAAAGGGTTAAACATTTTGTGTGTGTCTGTGTGTGTGCATATCTACGGACATAGAGAGACATTAGCTCTTCAGGTATAAAATTGGTCTTCCTTGCATAACTTACTTTAGAACAAATCATTCATTTTTAGGCTCATCCCACAAAGCTTTGACAATCGGCTATGACTCTATCACTGCATTCAGTATAAGGTGTAGTTCTCCCATTTAAAGACAACACCCACGGATGAAACTTCGCAGAGTGAGGATTACTGCATACTGCAAAAAGCAAAAAGCAAAACAGTTCACGTTGCGTCTTCGTCTCCCTTCCCATTACAAAATCCAACACAAAATCCAGCCAAGTGTCCCTGTGAGTCACTGTCCAGTAATTACTCTCTGCTATGCCAAAGGCATTCGAAACCACAGAATAGAATCACTCAGGGGAATACTGTATTAGCTGGAAATTAAAGTTTAAAAGGCTCTAGCTCTTGTTTCTCTTGCGGCTGCTACTTTAAAAATATTTCTAAGTGGAAAATGGAAACTTGCTGTTATGGAGAGGAGGGGAAAAGGAGAATTGACTATTCCTCTGTGAGTTAAAATGGTTGTTCGACAACAACAAAACCAGGGACAGTCACGAGACACTAATGCATAAAGTGTCTCTAGAAAACAAGCAGCTCATTAAGGAAGATAAAAAATGTTACTCCCACCTAATTATTAGGAACTTGTTCAAACAGGGGACAATACCAACTGGGTAGTTTTATCTCATTCATGGCTTTCTTAATGTTTTTTTTTTTTAAAGCAGTGGACCTGCAAACTCTTTGAATTATTAATTCAATTCTTGCCCAAAGCAAGATGGTCTATCAGATTTTCAGTTTTATGCTGTGATTCCCTTGGATGTATTTCACCAAGGGTATAAATCTGTCTTGTCTGCAGGCCCTCTCTGCTGGGTGAAAAGAGGTCCTGCTTTGTCATGCTCCTGTTCCTAGTCCCTAAATGAAGGAGTACCTTGACAGCACATCTGAGTTATGCCCTGAGTTTACCACACTAGAGGTAACCTCTGCTGTTTGTGCGGACGACCTGAGCTGCAACATAAATGCTTTTGTGAGAACTGGGGGGGGTCTGCAGAGATGGTCCAAATCTCCTGGGAAATCTAGGTCCATCCCTACGAACATATCCCCTGTCTACTTCCTTATCTGGGAAAATCCCCCTTCGTTTTCTAGAAAATCCCCCTCTTGTTTTGGGCTTTCTTTGCTCTAAGACTCCTCAGGCAAGTAGATGCTGTGTCTGAGGTGAGCTGTATGCCGTTCAGCAATCACCTGGAGCCAGAAAGGTTTTCATTCAGCATACGTGTTTCAACTGGATGGCTCTGTGTAACACAGCCCCCCATCATGCTCAACACTGAGCCTGGTGCCACCTGGTTCGTGTGGCACCTTCTGAAAGGGGCAGCTCCCTGCCTACTCCTTTCCCAGCAAACTAGTAACAGTAATGAACAATAATATTATGGGCAATTTTAAAAGCATATGAGCAGCTTACTAACTACCAGTGTGTGTCAGAGAGTGCTAGAACAGATTGCATTTTACCTCGTTATAATTTCTTTTAATGCATATACTTAATTTCACGATGGTTGGCTCTGGCTTTCACTGAATTTAACTGCTATTTCTGTAGCTCCTCTTTAGTACTAATATCAGTATTTCTGGCACCACATCTGTGCATTTTCTTGCAGTCAAGTAGAAATGCATGATTTGCCTGCAGGCTGCTAGAAAGTTCCTCTGACCTCATGGTGAGTGCTGTTGCCATCGTCTTCGTCCATGTGCTGGTGTTGCATACTCTTACAAAGTGCTGTAATCCATTACAGTTGTTGTATTGCTTTCCAAATGCTGGGCATTTCATTGGCCCATGCTGTTTGCCAGAGCATGTGTAGCTCCACATGATATGTTTATATTTTTTGTGAGCTCTAACACCAAGCTCCACGTTCTCTTCTGCCTGAAGGTTTTGATTTGTTTTGTTTTGTTGTAATGGACATTATCAAAAAAGAACCCTAAATTACAGCAACATAACATTTTCAGTACTCCCACTGTACATCTTGGGGCACAGTTTGTGAGATGCCAGCCTCAGTAGCAAAGTCGGTTTAGAGTTTTGTGATATAAATCTTTGGATGTTTCAAGAAAGAAAGGGGTTATTCCTTACCTGAATTCTTTCAACGATACAGTCCTAGTGCTTGCTCTTCCTCTGCTCAGAATGCTTTTAATATGTTTTGCCTAAACCCATGCCCTGGTCAGAAACAGCTCAGAGCCTAGGACTTTGACACCAGTTTGCTTCATCCTTTGTCTGAGCTGAGGCTTCTGGGCACTGTTCCTCAGCTCAGCACAACCACTTCCAACTGCTTCTGTGAGAAACACTTCAAGGTACAGTTCAGTGAAGTTGTGGCCAAGTCTTCAGAGAAAAGGAGTGGAAACTTCTTGTGCCAGCTTTATTCTTTAAGCCAGCAATTCAGGAAATTATGTCTTCTGTCTGGACTGGGCAATTTCTATTGTTTAACAAACCTTTTTACTTTGTCAAAGACTAGTTCCCTTTCAGGAGCCTCTGTCGTCTTCAGAGTTCTTCACAGTCCTTTCTCCTCTGAGTCCAAACTGGGTTTACATGAGGGATCCAGTTAGCACTTGAAACTCTGTCCTACCTCTTCAACCCTGGATCATTCAGCACAGGCTCTTTTGAGCTTTTACCTTTTTTCTGTCTTCCCCATCTGAAGAAAATTTTACAACTTTTTTTCTTTCTTTTTTTTTTTTCCTCCTCAGTATATTGACAGTTAGCCTTCCTCTGGCACTGCCTGGTGTTTCACAGTCAACTGGTTTCAAACGCTTGGTTTCCAGCTGCTGCTGTTACACACATCACTTGGAGACCACATGAAACGCTGGTATCTTCTCCAGTGTGTACTCTCAGTGATGTTATTCTTCTGTTCAGTAGGTTGTTAATTAGTTTTGCCTCACACCATGTCCTGTTCAGAGATACTTGGAGGCAGAGTTTGACACTGTTTTGTTTCCTTTTCTTTGTTTTTTCCCCCTGTCCAAACACTAAGTCAGCATAGCAATGAGTTCCAGCTAGCTGCTCCAAGAACTTCAAGATACAGTTCACTGCAGATAGCAAAAAGTCGTTTCTTGGAGGTTGATGAGACCTTCTTAAGAAATTCCTGTCTTGATTATCACTTGCTGATGTGAAATTTGCAAAATACTTCCTCCTCAACTCTCTCTCCCAGCCAAAGATGTAAGTCAACAAAATTTACTCATTGGCTGTGGATGCTCATATTCCTGTGGGAATATGGAGTGCAGATGCTCTCTCCTTGTGCTGTAAAAATGTCACCTGGCTCTACCTGTGATGATGTTAGTTGGCCCAGAGGCCAGAAATATTCTTCGATGCAGAAGGTTGGCTGCTCTAAGCTATTGGCATAGCTCAATGCCTTAAAGTAAATCTGAGAGATAGTACGGCCCTGAGTTAAGCGTTCAGGATTTGGCTCCCTACTAATAGTTGAACACAATAAAAATATTGTCTTGGGCATGGTCTGGGCTGTTCAGAACAAATGGAAAGCAGAAGCTAGGCTTTGTTACAAGTACGATGTGAATCTTGTGACAGATTTCCTCTGATAATAGAGATGATCAGGCTAAACCTTTTATAGAGACATCTGCTAACCTATAAAAGCTTAAGCTGTCAGGTCTGCTTCAGCTCTTGCTTTGGATTTCCATTTCTCTGCTTAGCAATTGCCTCCGAAAGCATGCATGAGTAGGAGCACATGAAAATACAAACTGCATGGCAAATCAAGGAAAAGACTTGTTCTTGTTTCCTGTGCTTTCTTTGTTGTTTTTGTTTGCCTTTCATTTCCCTGGGGGAATGGGCCCCTGTATTTAGAAAAGAATAAGAATCAGTGGCTGAGAAAGCTCTTCTGCCTCCCTCCATCCCTTCCCACGGGAAGCAGGCTGGAATCTGTGCTGTGGCCTGGACCCAGTCCACGGTAATAAAGCAAAGCCTCGGGTGGCAAGCTGAGAGAGCCTGCAAGAGGAGCAACATGGTGGGATGAAAAAACATGCCTTCTCATGGGTGTCTTTGCATCCATTTTTAATGCACTGTTGTGACACCTTGGTGTAAACACCTCTGAGGACTGTAAAGGTCCCTCTGTTTACGAGAAGAAACCTGACAGAAGATGGCTTCTAGGGTAAACTTGCCTCGTGGAGGGGGAGGAGCTGCTGACAGAGGCAACAGCTCAAACCCTGCAGTTCCAGGGCTGCGTGCTCCCACTCTCAGCACTGATGAGCTGCTCTCCAATGCCCCGACTGACATGGATGCCTGGTTGTAGGTCCTCTTCCTCCTGGCACCCGCCACTTCATCTCGTCCTC
>NW_009195640.1:11089-13836 GCF_000690835.1 Fulmarus glacialis | reverse complement strand
GGTCGTTAACTGCTTCCTCTTGGATTATATGTCCCTGTCTTCCTATTGCTTTCATTTTAAAAAATTGTTTTGGTGTATATTGCTATTCCCTAATGTGGCTTTCAAATTAATAATACGGATCTAAGCTCTAGAACTAATAAGTCCTGTTTATTACTTTACCTCATCTGATAATGGACTCCTCCCGTGACATAGAGGGACAAGGGTTTCCCAAATGTGACCACAACGTTCTTTATAACAAGGTCTCTAGCTCTATCATGTCTATCTAGTTGGTGGTGTTTTATTTCAGAATGGATGGATTTATTCTTGCTTGTTATTTGGTTGGTGAGAAGAGAATGTCTTGTACTAGTTTGATCAAGGAAGATTATTATATAACATCTGTCAGATTGACTTGTACCATATGGGCCCTGGGCCATCTTCTGTAAGAGAACTTACAGAGACATCTCAAAATGTCTGTGAAAATAGAACGTATTTTTAGAATTGTAGAATATCCTCCTACACTGCCAAATGAACCTGTCAAAAGCGCATCTTGATTTGTTCGGCTCCTACAATTCATGCTTGTTTGCAGTAACGATATTTATTGACCAAGGGTGGGTGGTAGAGGTTTTTCGTATCTGCTTTTGCAGATGTGAAATTAACAGTATGGAAGGATTTTTAGGGTGGGGTTTTTTTGCAAAGTTTTCTAAAAGTTCTGAAACAATCTCTTTTTTAATTTTACATGAGAGTAAGAAAGATACAAGAGACCAAATAATGAGAACAAAAGAGGAAAACAAAAAGTAACAAAATAAATGACAAGCATTTACATGGTCCAGTATTGTGGTTATGATCCAAATACAAAGATTACATGTACCTGACCCTATTCATGATCCAAAACTCTAGATTTTCAGTAGCAGTAAGAAGTAAAATTTTGAAATAATAATGCTCAGTTTGGGGGTGGCAAAATGGCATCTTGGCATGGAGCTACTGGAGCTGTTTTGAGGAGAATGAGGGAAATAGGTTGTAGGAGTGCAACTTACCTGTCTGGGGTAGAAGGGCTTCAAGGGGGCAGAGGGGAACTGGAAGAAGAGCATCTGCAAAATGTGGGAAAGTATCTAGTGGCTCAGTATGTGGCTTTTTGACTCTGTGTATTTTATTTACTTGGCTAGTCATCTTTGAAGGATACCACACTTCTAGCCTACTTATTAGCTAGAAAGACAATCTGCTGTTGCTAAACAGGCAGATATTCTAGGTAGTTCCTAAGAAGAAAGTCATCAAGCAGTTGGCTGCTAAAGTCATAGCTGCTAGTATATGGATTTCTAAACAGTGGTGTCTAACAAATGAAGAAGCCTGAGCATAATTAAGACTGAACACAAACAAGGTTAAAAAGAAACATGAAGAAAAGGAAAGTAAAGGTCCAGAAATTGCTCTAAAAGCATCCATTGTCCTGAGACTAACAGTAATATGGGTCGTTCATTAAGAGAGGTGTCGATGGAAGATCACATTGCCTTTCTACTGAGAGCATCAATGTGAGCTGGGAAAGAATGACTCATATCTTGTAAAGGAAGCTATACCAGTGGCCCACAAAAATGTGTCTTGTACCGAAGAAAGTGACTATTCCTGCAGTCATCAGGCTATTATCACCTGTCTGGCAACTCTGGAAACCTACATGCATCTAGGGCTAGATTTTAAAGACAGTGAGGGAAGGATCATAGATGCTTACCAGCATTATGTAAGTACTAGCATCAAAAGCCACAGCTCAGTCACTACTTACCCTCCCAGCTACCTAGAGTGGAGCTACAGTGCACAGGGAGAGGAGTGCATAGCTGTCTGAACTTCTGTCAAATGAGCTGGTATGACAATATGGTGTAGCACATGTGCCAGTATGCTAGTTTAGCCTCAGGAAGCAGTCTCGCTGCGAAAGGAAGCCAATGTGAATGAAATAATAAGCTTTACATCTCAGCAAGCCTAATGAGCTTGGGATGACATTGTACTGATATGACTATAGTGTGGACCATGCTCCTTTTTGCACTACAGACATATCTTTTTTCTCCATCTGCTGGCATCTGCTAAATGCTAAATGCTGGTTCCGCCTCCCAGTTTGCAAGCTGCTCAGAGCCTTAGCTCAAGTCACAGCCCTGAAGATGCTAAGGGATTTTAAGTTAGTAGAGAGAGCAGCTCGGAGGATTTTTCAGGGCATACATGAGACCTGTGGCATGTTCCATACCCTTGTATTTTGGCACAAAGCCTCATTCTGAGGCCTGATACTTGGTACAAAGATGAGAGCTCTCCAGTGCCATGTAGCTCTGAGTAGGTATATGGGCAAATGCCAGTAATAAGCAGATGTACCAACACTTGCCCCAAGAATGCATGTCTTGACATGTGGATGCTGACAGGGAGGGACAAGACTGTAGTTTTGAGAAATGCAACCAGGAGATGTTTAGGATTATGATGTTTACTGCCTCTTTGCTTACTGTTCCTCTCCACATAGCTGACCAAGTAATCCAGTCTGTTCAAGGCAAAGTCAGCTGCAGAGACTAAAAATAATTGCATTGTCTTTTATTAGGTCTCACCCAGGAACCAGTAACTAACAGTTGAGCAACTCCTTGAATTGCCTCCTAATGCAACAGGCCATGTTTGTTTGAGGACTGTGTCCTCAAAGGTTGGCCTTAAATCACTGGCACTTTGCCCTGAAATGCAGTGAAGGAGAAACATTCACAATTCAGGCAGCAGTCTCACCTGGGAGACCGCAGCAAAAAGCTGAAGGGTGGTCC
>NW_009195640.1:0-11058 GCF_000690835.1 Fulmarus glacialis | reverse complement strand
CCTACCTGTGGGAGTGCCTGCTGTCTTCTGTTCTAGGGCAAACATGGAGGAGCAACATGATTAAGTGCTTGCAGTAAGGAAGCAATTTCAGGTAAGAGTTTATGCAGCTAAGGCTACCATTTGTTTGAGAATACACTGGGCAGAAGCAGCAGCGAAAGACCATTGACGCAGTTGAGAACAGGTGAGAGTTAGTTTAGGATGCTACTGCATAGAGGTTAGCTTAGCATATGCTAAATACATATTTGGCTGTACATAACAATGATATGACCTCTATATTACTGGGTAAGCTGATAATATTTTAAGATGCTTTTGGAAGAGGTCTGGATGCAGCTGCCAGAGGGTGGAAGGACAGTATGGCTCTCATCAAAACACAGCTGAGAGGCACAGTTAGCACAGTGCACCTCTGTGAGACACAACATGTAAGGCAAGAGGAATTCAGCTGCTGGTCACAGGCTACTAAGGGCTCAGAGACACCATCCAGAGCATAATACAATATGCTTGTTACCACAACCTAACAAATTACTCTGCTATAGCTGTTCCTGTATTTGCTCCTCGTGCATGTTACTCTTTGGTTAAAATTCACTTCAACCTTATTCTTTGAGGCTTAGGCTGAGGGACTTCACCTCTGTTTGTCACTGTTCTGACTTTGATGTATAGCCCATCCCCTCTGAGTCAATGAGATTTATGAGTTCTGCATGTGCCCTAGCTTTCATGAGATTTACATAATGTAGATTTTATATTTGAGATCAGTAGAGAAGTACGGATCGATTAATATGTAACGCATGTAATGCAACCATGGCTCCTGACTTGGCAAATTAGGCAAGTAACCCGTCCTGTGCACTGCATGGAAGTCTAACCAGCATGGTATTTGCTAAATCCATCAGGAATCAGGCACCTTAGTGGAGAGGTGTTGCCCCACTCAAACAAGCAGTCTTTTAAAAAATCTCCTAAAAATCTGACCCGTGTTTCCTGCCTCCTAAAGAACATGCGTAGTAGTGCAGGCAGCCATTTCTAAGACTTGTTTTTTAAAGGCACTTAAAATATAAAGAACTGGCATAACTGGTTGCCTGTACGCAAGATCATAACATGCATGATCTTCCACTGTAGATTGTCTCAGGCATTACCCAGTGCAACAGTAGCTAATTGATACTGCTGACATTAAATGTACTGTCAATACATTGAGCAGTTAAGAAGAGGACCTGATGCCAATTTTGCAACTCATTTACCTTCAGAGAAGGAAAAGAGATAAGTAGGAGGTCTACACTGCTCCCAGAAGGCTGCATGTGGATCAGATGCAGATCAGAAGCAATACCACAATGTTAACATGCAACATGTGCTCAGGATAACATATGTTTCTTTTTAGCAGAGATTTGCAGCTTGGGTACAACGTCATGCTAACACGGCCATGTGATTTCCAGAGAACTTGGAGTACAGGCAAAAGTCATTTGAGTACATCTATACCTGCCACATAGCCACACAGACAAGAATGCATCTAAATTTTCATTGCAGTTATATAAAACTATGGTGCATCTGCATTGTTTCATTAAAGACAAAGACAGCATCTGCTTTGAACATAGCAGTAAGAAAGCATTGCTGGCTAGACCAACTCTGAAAACCTGAAAGTGGCTTTTGAAGCCTGTTCTTGCCTTTGAGGTAGCCATATGCACTCCAAAAAGCAGGTTATTGTCTGATAGGCAATTACAAGGTTTTGGTTTATTCCATTTTGCAAGGGAGAAGATTTGAATACAAATATAAATACTGCCAAAGCAGATTGCATAAATGGCAGACTTCTTATGTAACTCTGGATGTGTGTCATAAGCAAGCATTTATAGAAATTCAGCAAGTTTCCTTCATTAAGTACAGATTAATTCTAGCTGATCTCTAGCTTCAGCTGCTTCAGGCCGAACTGAAAATGAGTTTGCAAAAATGTGTATTTTCTCATGTCAGTTTGAAAGCTTCTGAACCATTGATCAAACAAATTTGGAAGATTTTTGAAACATGGAGCAAAGGGAAAACAATCACGTGTATTTCTTGAGCATAAATTGGCAAAAGGGAAAGGTCGTTCTATTGACAGGCTGCAAACAAAGGGCACTTTTTTCTGGCAGCTGCAAACAAAAGTCACCGTTCCCTCAGAAGTGTAATATTTGAGAGCTTGAAATGTATTTTCACAGCAGGAAGAAGTCAAGAAGTGGCTCAGCCTTTCCAGTACACATAAGATGTCCCCTGTGCCTACTGTCCCCACTTTTCCTGCCTTGACATCTCCCACAAGAACCATGTAGCACCTGCTAAGTAAAATTAAGAGAGGGAAAATACCAAATTGGGCAGCTGGATACCTTTAATCTGTTGGCTTCCGCTGTCTAACTTATGTGGTAACCAACCACTAAGATAAGAATTGGAGTCTACTAACAAAATTGTCAATGTTAGTATTCTGAAATAATGGTAGTTACAAATAAGACATAGTTTGGAGAAATGGAGCTAATAACACAACTTACAGCTATTGTTTTAGGCTAAAGCACTGATGAATGCAACACTATATCCACTGATATTTAGACTATTTTCCTTACAGACACATGCATGAAAAAAAAATTATGACATCTTAATCTGCTCAAGACAAACAGCTTATTAATTTTATAGTGCGAACAGTTTTGGTGCCTATAATTTCTGTATCATAGGCATATAATGCTGGTTGATGTCTTTAGGGTTCTTATTAGGCTTGGCAATGGCCTGTGGTAAGATGTGCCTACATTTACTGAGATCATCTCGGCTTTTACATTGCATAAGTTAAAAACAAACAATATTTTCTATGCAGTAGCATTAAAAAATAATTACTGGGAAGGATTGGCTTTTGCTATTTTAGAGGTAAATTTAAGCATGTTTGCATTCTTTCCTGTAAGTGGAACAGACACTCAAACTTTCAGTTTTTGCAACAACCTAATATGAACACTTATTTGCTAGATTCAGATTTTGGTTTTGCATTTAATGGGCAGTTCTCTATTCTGCTACATCACATGGAGCATCACTTCAACTGTGTTCTCTGCTTTTAGTCAGTTACATCACATCAATCTTCGTACAATATACACTTTATTTCTTAGTTTTGTCACAGATCCAACAAGACAATGGGAAAGTGAACCAGATTCTCTATTGCCAATAATCAAAACACTTATTCCATCTTCTTTATGTACTGTGTGATTACAGCAGTGTAATTAGAGGCAAAACAACTATTTCTTACATGCTTAGGGTGCCAAAGGAGTGGTCCATTATCATGATACATGAGTCAGTAAAACGCCAATCTTGGTTTTCACATCTCAGAAGTAGTATGCTTTGCTGCCAATTAGAAAAATCTTTTTTATCTATAAACTTGGCAAATTTTAGCAAAAAAGCACAGACACTCAATAAACATGGAATTCTAATTTTCAGAACAGAATCAATGAACTTGAACACAAGCGTAGCAAGTGCAATATTTTAAAAAAGTCATTTATCACATGAATATCAAGAGGCACCAGTTTTGTAAAGTTCATGTTGTCTGTTTAAGAAGCATCCCCCTAATATTTCGTGTAAGGAAAAGAAGTTTCCTTGAGCAAACAAGTTTCTTTTTGATATTATTCTCAACTGCACGTACTGTGAAGTACAATTTACAGTGCAGAGACTGCAACAACTACTGCACTGGTCTCTTGGTATATTTAGGGAAGTAAAACTTATACACACAAATTTGGGAGGCTGTTCACTCCTCAAAATTAACTAATTTCCTTACCAGATGCAAGACCAAACTGAGGAAACTCTAAAGGCTAAGTCATCTGTTCATATTATGAGAAAGTTGGCTGTAAAATTGGTCCTAACCATAAGACTCCTGAGATTTTTTCACTGGGCAGGATATTAAAGACCCAGTCCAACTTAAAGGTAATACATCATTTGTCACACAGAGAATTTCTGTTAAAAATTTCAGACCTACATCATTATGCGCCATCTCACCATCATTAAGTATGTTCTTCATGGCTGACTAAAGTTAGCAGAGACACTAAGAATTAGAGAGATATTACTGCTGAGAATTGTTAATGTCTCCTTTATAAGGACAAGCTGCTGACCATGCTCAAGCATACAATGGTTGCATCTTCTTTCCAGCTATCTTTGGATACCAACAGATTCACAAATTATTGTCCTGCCTGCCACTTATTCCTTTTAGAGACCTATCTCAAATGGTGTTAGGTAGCTAAGTATAGACACACGTAAAGACTTCATTTTATTTTATCTTAATCAGACTGCACAGACTAACAGAATATGAAGCTTGATGGAAGGTCTCCTCACAGTAAGAATCAGAAGTAATTGTCCTGATTTTTTAGGTCTTCTCACCATTGACCATAATGTATTTCTGGCCTATACAGATGTATTTCAGGGATTTCACTTTGATAGGGGATTCCAGACTGCTAGAGAATTGATGTGTTCCTTGAACTCTTTCCAGAAGAACTGATGTACTCTCTTTTGACTGTTCTCTTGTTTGGTGAGTTATACAAAAAACTCAAGGATTCCCACTTTCATAGTGAGTTTAACATCTCCAATGCTTTTTCATTAAATACAAATTCTGAATTTCTCATTCTTTTGCCAGATCTGACAGCAACAGACAGCTCAGTCCAGGAGTGAAGTTTGGTGGTAGAAAGGCATTTGGGGGAGCAGATAGAAGTTTTTTCTGCTCTGTTCTTTGACAGTGTATTAGCTTTTACCTCCACACTGAGTTTTGCTTGCAGAGTAAAAGAGGAGTTGCTTTTAAGATGCCGATGTTGAGTATGCCTGAAGCCCTGGGCAGCCTCGAACAACTGCAGAGCAGCCAGAGGGCTCCCCAGCACAACTCCTGGTGAATTGTTCAGAGCCCGCTGCAGACTTAAGTCAACACGTGTATCAAACACCAAGCTTTCTCTCTCTCTAATTAGGGATTTTATAGAGTTCCTGTCACACTAGTATCTGAGCAATTATGGAGTTACTTCTGCTTCATATTAATGTTGAATTCAATCATATCCGGTGGCAGGAATTTCTCACTTGAGTGATCCTACCATTGCGATATGCTGCCCTTGAAGGCCTGAATCTCATACCCTCCAGGGCATGATGCCCTGATTTTTCAGATTAGCATTTGATTCACTCTTTTCCTTCTTGTTTTGATTTTTAATTTCCACAATAAAAACATTCACCAAACCTAATGGTCATAAATTACATTTTAAAAACAAATATATATATAAAAATATCTATATAATGATAGTATTTGCATACTTTGAAACAAATAATTCAAGGGTGAATTTCATTGCAATGTTTTGGGGTAAAAAAAACATTGTGATAATATGAAAACTTGTAAGTGAAATAACCAGTTCAGTGTTCACTCTCAAAGCTCACCACAGCTGAAAAAGAGACACACAGTATTAAAATCATGTATGTGAATGGTCGTGTTAAGTCTATAATACAGTACAGAATCTTTAAAGAACTATATGTACATGCAGTTCTTTCAAAAGGCTCTTTGAGTTAGAAGTGCACATCCTCCATAACTCCCTTCAATCCTGAAACACTGCAAATGTTTCACAGAAGAAGCAGTTTCTTTGTACGCAGTGAAAATTTCCTACAGATATCCAGGCATGTTTGCTGCTTGAATTTCAAGTGTCTTCCAGGATTCTTGTCCAAATATTAATAAGTTTTTAAATGTCAGATACTGTGTTTGCCACATATATATAAAGTTTAACATGGTTTCTCAAACACATACAAATAATACAGGGAATTTTTCTTATTTATATTACTTACAAAGTGATGAATCTTCCCATTAACATTGTTTAGATGGTGGGAAATGCTTGTTCCAAGATATGAAGGGAAATTTCAGAATTCAGATAATAATTTCTGGAACAGAAAGGCTCCTGCACAGAGGTTCAGTCTCTGCTAACAATAAAGAAAGTGAGATACTTATAAATATTGTAAGCAGAAAAAACCTCAGTCATAAGTAAAAAGCTATCACCAAAGAAATAAATACTGCCTTAGTTGGGAGGAGAAGAGCAGTTTACCAATGGAATTAAATCCGTGGTCCATATATCCTGTTTCTGACAGTGGACAATACTTGATAGTTACAAGAAGTTAGAAAAAACTCCAAAAATGAAGAAATACGACTGGTCTCTCTGTAGAGGAAGTTCCTTCCTTACTCCAGTTAAACTCTGATTAATTCAGTCATGAATGTCTATACGCAATATTTTTCAAAGTTGTCAGCTAATTATCAGTGGATGTTCTTATTAATCATCCAAATATCTTCTTTTAAAATCTTTCAAAGCTCTTGACTAACTAATTTTTTGCATTAAATTCCAACACTTAATTTTGTATAGTGTAAGAGATATTCCCTGTTGTCAATTTTTTGTTTGTTAACTCTTAGTTAAATATTTGTCAGTTTTTGCTTGGATAACCAAGTATAAAGTAGACTCATCTCCTTCTCATAACCCCTCATAACCTTCTCTTTTTCACTATTTGTATATAACTGATGCCTCTTTAATTCATCTCTTTCCTGAATGACGTAGACCTACTTTCCAATATCTTCTTACAGTTTTCCTAAACAGGTCAGATTCTCCTTACCTATTTTCATTTTACAATAATATTTACAATGACAAAATTCAGTCTCAATTTAATATGCCATTAGTATCTTCCATTGATTGTGCACAGTAACAATTTGTTTGTTTGCTATTACCAAGCATAGGTTCTCCCTGAGCTTTCTACAGGCATGATGCTGGTAATTTAAAACATGAAAATAAATATTCATACTTATATTTGAAATTTTCCCAGTCTATATATTAATTTACCAGCATTTTATTTTGCTGGTCATATGGGTCTTCTTAGCTTCCTTTATCTATAGTTCCTTTGACAACCTACATTTCACAAAAACATTCAAAATAGTAAAGCTGGTTTTTTAATTGTGCTTTTATTGGCTTTATTTGCTTTTTTTTCTCTGTCAAAGGGAAATGCATCTCCACCTTGAGGCTGTTCTCAGCACCCCTGATAATGTCAAGAAGGCAAATAGTCTTAGAGCAACCTCAGACACTTAAAATAATTCTTATATGTGCTTCTTTTATTTCAAAACAATCTCCTGTGATGTTTAAGACTTCTGTGTATAAGGTATATTAATTCAGATCCATTATTTTCTTTTCTATTATGATTTTTTTTTTTTTTTGCTACATGGTTTACTATGTGGTGGGAAGGAAAAGAAGTTCATACCTAATGAGAAAAGTGGTAAATTATATATGGTAAGAGACACGAAAAACATTTTTTCCCCTTTTTTAAGCCTAACTTAGGTTGCATGAAAGGAACAGGAGTTTCTGAAAGGTTTATTCAGCCTTGTAAATTGATTTAGGAAACTTTATGTATATGCATGTAGGGAAGCATGGAAGAAAAGAGGAGACCCTCCCAAGCAAATAGTAAAAGTCAGGAATATGAGTATCAGAAATTAATTTAGGTATGTAAGGATAAACAGGGTCTTACAGAACTTGAAAATGTTGCCAAAATTTGAAGTTGAGATAATAACAGATGAAGAGTAAGTAGGGATAAAAAGAAAGAATGATATAATGGTAAATGATGGGCAAGGATGATAACTTGTGTTGCTGTGTTTCATGGGAAAAAAAGTGTGAAAAAATGTTTTTAAAGAATCCAGAGAGATGTTGCATCAGTTGTTATGGGATGAGGACCTGAGAAAGGGCTCTCCTTGAGGAGAGAAATCTTTGTGACACTGAGAAAGAAGACGACGTAAAATTGGAGCTCTCTGCTGCAGAGAGGGAGCAGGGGAAGAATTCAAATGCACTACTTTTAGTGCTGATAGTGTGAGCTCACACTGTGAGCTGTGTCCGATGTATGAATAACGTAATGTTCTGGGAGGAAGACCAAGGGGTCTGATTCTCTGTGTGTTAACTGAAGGCAAACAAGGGGATACCCAAGACATAGTTAAGAGATGGTCCAGGTGTTTGGTGAAGGGTGACAGGCTTACAGATCAGTATCAAGGGACAGTAGCTATAACTGCGATGAGTTAGCTCACAGGAAACATTAAGCACAAAGTTTCTTCAGGATGCGCCAGAATAAAGTATGGACAACAAGCCACACGGGGAGGTAGCCAGGATGGAGAAAAGCCAAGAGTACCTAACATCTGGTACTGCTCCTGATGATTATCTGACATCTGGTGGTATAGCAAGCAAATATTTTGGTATCTTTTGTTACCCCGTTACTGGAAAGTTCTCAAATTTTATGCAAATCTACACAATAAATTATCTCAGTAAATTTTTTCTGGTTCAAACATTTTCATAAAATTGAAAGTTTATGAAATCCCTTGGATTTCCAAGTATCACATATACCTTTACATTAGAGCAATAAAAGGAACAGTTGAGGGGCATGACTGTTGAGTAAAACAAGTCTAAGAGAAAAATGCATAAAAATTTGGGGGCAAGGGGGGTTACGTTGTCCTTTGCATAGTTCTCACTTATGTAATACTGTGGCAGCTGAGATCAGCTGAAGCACTCATACTCACAATTCCACATTCAACCAGGCAGGAGCTGAAGGAAGAGATCTCCACGAAAGGATCTTCAATCTTGGGATGTGTTTCTCTGTTAATCCAGAGAGCTGAAAATCACTGACCTCCAGGTCACACTATTTTTTACCCACTTGCATACTTTGTATTATACAAAAGAAATGTCCAGCTTGTTCTGACTGGGGAGGGTGTGGTATCTTAACAATGTTTCAAGTTGTATGTTTATTTCACAAACACTACACAATGCACATAATCACTTCAGAAATTAAATATTAGGCAGCGATAGATTACGATCTTTTTCAAAATGTATGAAAAGCAAGGCAGAACCTTGCTTTTCCCTATTCATGCTTTTCCTTTCATTTGTTTAATTTTCGTATTTTCCAGCATGAAAATACATGAGCACATTTTGCTCCTATTAAATTTTAGAATGCTTTACTTCTACTGGGAATGAGTTTCACTGGTTGAACTATCCTATGGTTTTTGGGTAGCAAGAGCTCTGTGGGGAAAGTTTGTTTAAAAAACATTCCTGTTTTTTTAAATATTTACTTATTCTATTTATGTTCTTAGAAGCAATATTTCTCCCTGCTTTCACCTTTATGAAAGTTTTTCTTTACTGTTTAAACGAAGTTCTATTTTTTCACTACATTTAATTTACAGTTTTGATGAAGTATGGATTGTCACAAACATTATCATTTTCTGCTTGAAGTGTAAGGCACATTTCTTTGGTCATACTTTCTCTTGCATAAAAATACAGCAGTGCGTATGTGGAACCAACTGTCCACCACAAAGAAAACTACCAAAGGGAAATATTATACTGCTCACATAATTCTCCTTAGAGACTGAGAGAAAACAAGCTGCATATGACAGCTGAGAGTTATAATGCTGAATGGAGCACTGGTGTTCACTCAACAGCTACAGTGGTGATAGCGGTAATAAGAACATATGTAGAACAGAATAGGGACACAAGATAAACTTCTTACTTCACTTAATTGTTTACTTAAGTCAAAGATACCATGTTTTCAAAAGATGTGAGGAAGAAAGCATTATTCTTCCGCATTATGTGAACAGTTTCATGTATAGGGTTTTTTGGGGCAATGTTTGTTAATGCTTATATGTTGCATTTCAGAAGAGCTGAAGTTTTATCATAGTATAACTCTAATATACTTTTTTCCTGGGAAGACACCTTTTCAATACATCTGTCCACATCTGAAAGCTCCAAAGTCAGAGGTGTTATGAATCCAGCTGTTAGAGATACACTTTACAAAATTTATGCTTAAATGAGAATAATTCCTTGAAAATACTATACAATGGCCTAAATTCTTGCATCTAAAAAACTGTGTTTAATGTAGGATCAGTGAGATAGATGAAGGTATGTCAAAGCACTTAACGAAAGATAGAGCAGTCTTGCAACTCTTCTAAGTATGTGGTGGCTTCTGGTATGTGGTGGCTCTAGGGATTGATGAGTGTGCCTATAAGTGCCTCCAAACCTGAATGGAGTAGCCAGGAGGAAGTCTGTAGACATGGATACAGCATCTCATATATGGAAAATTCCTAAATACCTGGCTAGGAATTGAGGAACATGTAAGTGGTGGAAATGTAAGTGACCTGATGTCTACCCTAGCCTAGCCATCAGTAATCCCTGATGGATTTGCTCAATTTCAAGGGAACAAACTACACTAAAAGCTACTGCTAGGGACTACACACTGATTTCTGATAAGACTGGGGACAACGGAACAAGAATAGCAAAACGTATTTTGGAAATATTTCACAATCACTGCCTAAAATGCAGCATTTCTTTAATTTTAAGATACATACAAATAGTTCTCCAAATCCATGTTAGGCTTACAGTGCATAATAAATAGCAAATAAAAGAAAACTGCTTGTTTGCACTTATTTGTAATGACTCATTACAAGTCCTGTTTCCTTTCATTGCCACTTGTGAAGTCACTATGTAGTGTTGGAAATAAACAGGAGAACTCTATTTTCGTGCCATAAAATATGCAATCAAATGAAAATATGCAACAAGTGAGACAAGTAGTGTGAGTGACATGGATCAGAGAAGCCCAGGTTTTATTTATTCTTAAATCAGCTCTCACAAAAATGATGGACTCTCTTGCTTGGGAGTTAGAAAACTGAGAGTGAGAAGATCTTTCCATTTACTTCGTAATAGGAAGTAAGTGACATTGCATGATATAATCTTAAACTCATTTTCACATTAAATGAAACAAAATAAACAGCTTTAATAATATCACTCATATTACATAACTATTAACAGATTTTTCAATCTTAAATTTGAGAATGGAGCAACTTTATACAATTTTTCCCAAAAAATCATTCTA
Source organism: Fulmarus glacialis (assembly GCF_000690835.1). Lineage (NCBI taxonomy): Eukaryota > Metazoa > Chordata > Aves > Procellariiformes > Procellariidae > Fulmarus > Fulmarus glacialis. The sequence goes on along the minus strand of NW_009195640.1, from coordinate 201 downwards.
GGAATATGAATGCATGTCCACACTAAATATACAGCAAGGGAATAACTCACATTTGATATAAGGATTATTTATAAGATACATTTTTCTCTTTAAAAAGTCTTGCTTTTGCTGAACTTCTAGACAAAAATAGTCATGGCATAGAAAAAAATTTCCATGGGACATAAATTAAGACTGCCTGTCATGGTTTAACCCCAGCCGGCA